>NC_029772.3:102224062-102246050 GCF_000817695.3 Arachis duranensis | reverse complement strand
ATATATATATATATATATACAACCAAAAAGTTTACCACTTGATAAAATATAAATCCTGATTCTCCAAGTTAACCTCTATGAAAGACAAATACAAATTTATACAAAGTGGAGAACATATATATAAACTAGATACACAATAAAAAATCCCTAAAATGTATATCTTTGCTTCCAGAGAGTCTCCAGCACGCTAAGCGAGGTGCCTCGCGTCCTGCATCTGAAAAACAACAGAATATGTATGGAATGAGAACTGGGGGTTCTCAGTATGGTAAAGGTGCCCATATAGATAGTATATAAGGTATCGGGAAGCCAGAGTCATTCCAAAATCTCCAACAACCAATATCAAATCCTAGAGTTCTCACTAAACCAAAAAAAAAAAAATAGGGTGACTATATCTAAGGATTCTAATCTAACTCTTCGTCTTCCTTTTTCTGCAAACCTCCAAATCACCAAGTGGAACAACCCTCAGCGTCTCCTCCACCAGCATAAGGGATCTCTCAGAAACAAATACAAACAAGAAAAATACAAATATGAAAACAGAGATAGCAATTAGATCAAGTAGCAGTTAATTACAGTTAAGCAAATAGGCAAGTAAAAACAAATGCATACTCAAACAAAACATACAAATGCATATGATACATGTCTGTCCTATGGCTAATGAGTCTCATCTGTCGGTTATATAACAAAAACCCGACATGTTCGGTACTTCGTTAGCTAACCCAGACATTGTTTCTCTGTTGCACACTAACATCTCAGCACATCGGTTGGCCATTAGAGGGAGAGTGCCTTGTCACCATTAGAGGAAATAAGTGTACTGTCACCATTAGAGGAAATACGTGCCTTGTCACCATTAGAGAGAATACGTGTCCTGTCACATACAACCAGCGAGAAATCATAGACAAGTGGGATCAATCGCCATCCTTGCCAAACTTATCACATCCAATGTCATTTTATCCATTTCATTCTTAATATTATCTCACTCCATCCATAGTCACTGTCATAGTCAATCAATATCATCATCGCCATCAATCATATCTCATTCAGCATTATCAACGCTTTATGAATTCAATTATTCACTTCACAAATCTTCCTCAATATCAATCCAACTCCTCAATATGTTCGTTCTTATTTCGAAGCCTAAAAACTAGCTATCGGACCTCTAACATAGTTTACAGAAGTTTGAAAAACCAAAGGAAGAGTTAAAAATCCAAAAATACAATTTTGGCAAAATAGGGTGGTCATGCGTATGCATGCCACCCGTGTACGCATGAGTTCAAAAGTTGCAAAAGTCGCATACGCGGACCACCCCGCGTATGCGAGTGTGTGGGCAGAAAGGTTTCCCGCGTATGCATGATACATACCGCGTATGCATGAGTGTAAAAATGCAATTGTTGCACGCAGTCATCATTCATGTATGCAAGAGCACTGGGCAGAGCCGTAACTCGTGTCACGTGACACCTCCGCGTACGCATGCTTATGAATTTTCTTAAAAAGCTGTTTTGCTGCAGTATTCAGCTTTTCATATCAAAATTCAAACGCACATAACTTTTTCATGAAAAATCATTTTTCGTCTGTTCTTCAAATGTTTTAAACTCCACACACCCAATTTTTATTTAAAATAAGTTTCACCAAATTTAGGGATCCGAAAACCAAATTATGGCCTATTGAAGTTGGTTAAAAATAGGTTTTTACCAAAATTTGTCAAATCCTCTAGTTTTCAAAACCTTCAAAACACTTCACTTCCAACATACCAAATTTCAACTCCTACACACTTCTCTACATTTCCAAGTACTCACCCATCAATTTTCAACCATTCTATACTTTCAATACTTAGCTATTCAATTTCAACCATTCCCATTCACAATTTTTCAAATCCAACAATATTTCACCAAATTTTCATCACCAAACCACATTACCATCAATGATCATCACAATCACAATCATACCACATTCAATCATTGTATTTCATCAATTTCATTCAACATGCTCAAACTATCTTCTCATACAATTCACCACATACATCCAATCAATCAATGCATATAATTCAAACCAATCTTAGGGGCTACTAGCCTGAAATTCACGCAACATTATATATTAACTACAAGAAACCAAAACCATATCTTGGTTGATTTCTCTCTAAGCTCAAAACACCTCAAAACTCTCCTCTTGACAAATTCCCTCACCTCTAAAGCCAATTCAACAAGTTCTCAGCCACCAGAGTTTAGTTCTAGGTACACCACTTCACCAATTTGACTACAATTCACATGAATTCAATCTAATTTCATACAATTTCATACACAACCACCAATTTCAATGCCTAAACTTCATAAAATTGA
Source organism: Arachis duranensis (assembly GCF_000817695.3). Lineage (NCBI taxonomy): Eukaryota > Viridiplantae > Streptophyta > Magnoliopsida > Fabales > Fabaceae > Arachis > Arachis duranensis. The sequence continues at coordinate 102,243,717 of NC_029772.3, read as the reverse complement.
AGAATACCAAAGGGGATAAGAGTTTCTCACCTTTACCCACTGAGCACTTGGATGAAACACAGCTACATCTCGCACTAGAGTACCCCTAAACTATCAAAATCACGAAATTGAAAGGAGTGGAGAATTGGGTGAGAAATTCGAATTTATTACCACTTTGTTCAAATGGATTTGAAGAGCTCAGCGAGGTGATCTCGTGACAGGAAACGATTTGACGATCGGAGCTCCGAATTGAAAGTTACGAGCAATTTACGGCCGTGGTGAATAGTGTTTCAAGGGTTTTTTGTGCCCCCCTCCTTCTCTTCCACCATGCTCCCCCTCTTGTCTTTGTTCAATGAGCTGAAAGCTCAAGGTTTTTTATTAAATGGGTTGGGCTTCGGCCCAACATGAGCTCGGTTCAACCGGTTTAGCCTGTTGACCCAACTTTGGGCCAAAATATTTAAAATTAGTGTTCTAATTCGTATTTTAAATATTTTTACTTCTTCGAATTATAAATTTTAATTTTATAATTTCTTGGGCTTGTAATGTATTTCTTAGTTAATCATTTATTAATTTATAGGATTTTACATCATCGCTAAAATCTCAATATCTTGACTCGTCAGAAGTATCACTATCACTCCCCCTGCAATCACTAACCCCTTCACTTAGAGTCATTTCTATATGTAATTCAAGATTATATCCAATGCATTGGGACTTACAACATCAAGTAACAATAAACATGTATTGATGTTGCAATACCAAGTTCCAATTGCTGAATCTAACCAACAGCTCATTCTTCTAAAGGTTTTCTAAAACGCTTATTAAACTTGTATTTGCTATTCTTTTACTAAAATTATTTACCTACCTGTTGGAATAACAAATCTCAACTAAATTTAATTATAGGGCACAAAAATCTACTGAGTAACAAACTAATTGGTATTGTATCTATACTCATAGTAAACCAAACTGTCGGATTTCTGCCAGTCAAACATAACTAGAGATCTGACAAGCTATTGTTGTTCATCCTCTTCTCGCATTAGATTCCACATTTTACATTAATAATTACGATAATCATGACATTTTAATTAACACAAGTAGCATCTTATCAACGTTAATACGATCTACTCGTTAAAGATGATCAGAACAACTTTTTAGCTTAACAAAGCACTAATCATCATGACTCAGAACATCATCAATGCAAAATAAGCAAACATCAACAAAATCAGTATTATTAACTCAGCAACTCAAAATTAACCCCAACAACTCATACTTAATCCCATCTCAGCAACTCAAAATTAAACAACGAAAAATAACTTAAAGATAGAGATCTTACCGGCGGCCACGAAAGAATGATAGCGACGGTGACGGGGGAATGCAAACCACGGCGATAGAGAAAACAAAATAAGGTCGGACAGAGACCTCGAAGAGACGACGACCGGCAAGCCTTCGCGACGGCAACGCAACAAGCAGGACCTCCGTGCGACTGCGACGACAGGAGGGACAACAATAAGAACCCGACACAATCAGCGCCGACGACGACAACGGTTAGGCTGGTTGGATCTCCGGGATGCGATTAGCGATGGTTAATGCTTGCTGGGTTGCACAGAGTTTAGGGTTTCTTCTGAATTCAATTCAATGAGAGTGAGAGATCTACATAGCGTTGGATTGAAAATATTAAAACAATGTTTTTACGGTGAACTCCAACACGTCTTCACTCACACATGAAGAAAGATCCCCTTCCATGGCTGCCGTGAACAAATAACAAACATCTTTCAATTTTTTGGTCAAGGCCAAATAAATTTCTTAAGTCTTCTTGTTTTCAAAAATTGGACTTCATTTCTATTATTTTTAGTCATTAAAACAATTTTTTTTAATGTTTCTTAAGATAAAAAGAGTCTAACTTTCTTTAACTTGTCTATCATAATTCACGACCCATACAATATTTTTACATTCATCCGGTCTAAATATAAAAAAAATATATATTATTATTATATTATATTTATTCTTCTAAACCAAACTCATTATAATTTCTTAATCTCAAATTACAGCACCTACAAACATAATAAATACTTCAACAGAATACGAGTTACCACCACCTAGTGACATACACTCTCTGCAGCTGCTGAAGGATTTTTCTTTCAACACCATAGCAGCTCCCAAAATTTTAATATAGGTCACAAGTCAAGACGAAAGATTTTCAGGTATATTGTCTTTTTTTTTTTAATATAGAGGCCGTTTAGTGAAACGAAAATGAGAGGATTCAATTTTAAATTCTTTATTTTTTTTAAAAACAAAAATTAAAAAGTCTAATTTCAATTTTCAACATTTTTTTTTTAAAACGTAAAAACTGTATCCAGTAGTTTATGTTCCTAAAAAATATCAAACATAATTTCCGGTGATCCTACAAGAAAAATAAAACAAATAAAGTTAAGGTGCTTAGGATTTGATGGAAATGAAGTAATATGGGGTAGCTTTGTGTAGGTGTTAGCCTTATCTAAAGGAATCACTTGATAATTATGAGAGTGGTTAGCTTCTCTTGAATTCTACCACACCGCATAAAACCACATGAAGCAACCAAAATTAAAGTATCTATCTTCTCTTCACTCTTCAACTCCACTAACTTTTTCTTTCTGTCTCTCAAGTAATCAAATCATTCATTCAATTTCTCTTTTTCTTTTTTCCTTTTTTTTTCCCTTTTTAATGTCACTTCATTCGGCAGCATAATTTTTTTTTTCTTTTATGTAGTTTATGACATGAATCTCGCAATAAAATAGAAAATAAAAAAAAACCAAAAAAAAAAAGAATTCATCCTATGTATGATACTGAATTACTGATAGAGGCGAGGAAGAAAATAAAACCAAAACAACACACTCTTGCCAGCGTGTATGTCTGACGCATCAGGCACTCTTAAGTTAGCCATACTATTTTGAGTGAATATTCCGTCTATTTCTGACAGAAAGGACAACGAAGACCCTAAAAAAAAGAAAAAACCTAATTTGATTTTTGATATTTTTTGGGACTAATTAGTTTTTATGTCAAAATAAAACAACTTAGATTTCTTTTGACACAGAGATTTCGTTGTCTTTTTGAAATAATTATCAGAAATCAAATTGAAGTTTTTTTTTGTTAAAGATCTCATTATCTTTCGAAATAATTATCAAGAGCTATTTTGGATTTTATTCTACTATTTTTATCTCTATCATTCTCTTTTTCCTGCTTTGTAGTTTAAGTTTCACTAGCAACCTGTAGTTAAGTAGAGTTAACCAATTGAAAAATAAATTTATTAAAAAAAACAAATAATTTTTTATTTTAATTTTTAAAATTTTAAAATTAAAAATAAAATTAGTTTGAGTTAATTTATATTATAATTAGTTCTTTAGACATTTTTTAACTTTATAGTTTATACACGGATACTATAAAAAAATTGAGTAAATCCTCTTTTTTCTATGTTTATTTGTTTAAAAAATAAAATATTTTTTTATAATTTAAAATTTTTTAATTTATCTTAAATTATTTAATAAAATAGTCTAAATATATAATCTATATAAACGATAATTTACTAATGTGTCAAGTTGCTTAAACTAATAACTAAAGTTGATTAAATAAGTTACTTAAATGATTAAAAATTAAAACATCGATTAGATATTTTCAAATTATGGTCAGCGATGATTGTCTTTTAGATAAATAATCATAAATCGAAAAAAAATATTTACTCAAAAAACATATATATAATAATTTAATTAAATTTATGCATTTGAATAAATTTTTTAAGTAATGAATTAAAAATTAATTACTTTTGTTTATATAGCAAAATACAATTACTTGTTTCTATAAAACTTTTTTTATTGAAAGTGAATAAAAAATTAAATATTTTTAGTTTTTGTTTTTTCTTCCTTTCTATATTAAAAGGACGCTTTTATATTTTATTCTTATATTTGGCAGTATTTAGAAATCGTTATCTTTGTGAACATGTAAATAAATAGAGATATAGATTAATAGATACAATAAAAGTATGAAATTTCTGCCTGCTTTTTAGCTTTTTGTATTTACATTAAAATTAATTATTTGTGAACAATTACCATTGTATGGAGTATGATTTATCCCGCAACCAGTGTTTTTGCAACTAATTTTTCCTGTGGTATTTTCTATAAATTTTAAGAACCAACTATAATTTTTCCTTATAAAAATTTAAATGTTGATATATCTTTTTATGAATGAATTAACAAAATTAGTTTTATACTAAAAAAAGAAATAAATTAACTACTAATTTTATTAGTAAATATTTAAAATACTGATAAATTTATCTATAATAAAAGTCATAGATACAAAATTAATTTTGCCTATTTATGAGTAAAAGTTGTGAGTGTCTTAAATTTTTATAGGTAAAAATAATTATTTGTTCAAAATTAAACTTTATAGTATATATTTAACCAAAGAAATATTTTATTTAAATTCAAATAAAATGATTAGAAGAAAGGAAGAAAGTAGATCAAATTGCTAAATGAGAAAAAAAAACCTTTTTACATATTTGGGGATTTAAAACTAAAATGTTAATGACTTTATTAAAATTTAAAAATTATCATTAATTTAATGAGATTTGAATAATTATTATATTATCAGGATTTTTTAATTTTTTTAAAAATATCATAACTATGACATGTCAAGGAAAAGCGCCGAATTTTTGTATTTTTCATAATTTCAAATAATAAGTAATCTCAATATATTGAATTATAAATAAGTTTCAATATTTGTTTTTTTAAATAAATATTTTATTTACCGTTATGCGTAATATATAGAGAATTTATCGATTTAAATAATTATATTACATTTTGAATGTAATGTCTAAAAAAAGTTACATATATATCTCAAATACTATACATCTAAGATATGTCACAAATTCCTAAGTCCTAGCCAAAGATTAAGACTTTGTTTAGATATAGAAAAGAAAATAGAAGGAAAGAAAATAAGAAGAAAGAAAATGAGAAGAGAGAAAATAGAAAGAAAAGTAAAGTCATTTATGTATTGTTTGGATGAAGAGAAAATAAATAGAAAGAAAATAAAAAAAAATTTCTTTTGTTTGGATGAGAAGAAAAGTGAAAAGAAAGAAAATTATAATGGTATAAAATTACATTAATTTCCTTATAACAAAATAAAGTATAAATATTTTTATTTATTTATGTTTTATTGTATTTTATGAATATTATAAAATATTATAATTTTATAAATGATTTATCTAATATATATATAATGTTTAAATGTAAATTTTTATTATAATAATGTATTAAAACTATTAAAACTAAATTTATATTAATAATTATTAATAATAATAGAATTAGGGGTAATATTGTAAATACACTAAAAATAATATTTTTCTTCTTGTTTTCTTGCTTCTAATGGATGGAAAAAATTTTTGTAGGACCCATACCAAAATTTTTTTTCCTTTCTATTTTTTTTGCTATCCAAACAAAGAAAAATAAAATTTTCCATTTATTTTCTTTCCACCACTTTTTTTTCTCTTATTTTTCCCTTTAAACCAAACATAAGGGAGCACTTGAAATTAACTTTTTTAAAAAGCTCGTTCATATCTCGAATGTTAAACTACAAAAATTTAGAAGTAATAATATTGGATGCACTACATTTGAAATATGAATAAATTTAATTCGGATACTCTGCATTATAGATAGCTACGTCCAAAATATCACCTATATAAGAAGTACTAAGTAACATAAATCATCACAATCAATTTATACACTATATTCTCTTCTTTCTATATTCATAGACATGACTAATAGTGAGTTTTTTTTTTTTGTTGTTGTTTACCAAATGGGATCATAAAAAATTATGTGAATGGAGTGATGTTTGAATGCAGTTTTCTTGTTTTCAAGGAGATTGAGAATGTCGGATACAAATTCTTATCAATGTTGTCAAATGGAGTGTTTTCAAATAGGACATTTTGGGTCCAAAATAATGACGCAGACAATGTTGGATGTACATGTGAAATTAATGCCGCAACATGTGATGTATGGTTGATAAACCATAATTTTATGATTTATCATGTATCGAATTTGATGAATTTTATTAATTTTTTTACATTTAATTAAGGAAATAATATAGTTTTATGAAATTCTTCTAATTGTGCTTAGTGATTAAAAACATATTTTTTAGGCTTTTAATTCGTTAAATTTGATTCACTTTGATTTTCCTCGATGTCTTGATGTGTTTGTTTGATGATCTCAGGCTTAAAAGGCAAGGATTGGATCAAAGAAGTGAAAAAAAAGCATGCAAGGTGGGAATTCATGAAGAATGAGGATTTGGTGGAATTCATGGCCACACGTACGCATGCCTCACGCGTACGCGTGAGTGAGAGTTTCGTCAAGCCACGCATACACGTGACATCCCAGGCATTGGTGACACTTGGCACGTGACAAACTTGAAAAAAAAGATGGCTGACAATTTCTGAGCTCATCCAACCCAAATCCAACTCATTTCTGAAGTATTTGAGGCCAAACTCAAGAAGAAACAAGGGGAGAGCAATTAGGTTTAGTTTTAGCCATGTTTTAGGTTATATTCTAGAGAGAAAAGCTCTCTCTTCTCTCTAGAATTAGGTTAGATTTGGGTAATTTCATCTTAGATTTAGGTTTTAATCTTGTCTTGATTTAGTTTCCTTGCAAATTCTTGTTATTACATCTTTGCTTTCTTAGTTTTACTTGTTATTTCCTTTATTTTGTTACTTTTATGTTATTGAACACTTGTTGATTTTAATTTTCATTTAATGCAATTTGAGGTTTTATGTTTCTTATTTTTTGATTGAGTTATTATTGTTACTTTCTTGCATTTGGTAATTTTAGATTTTATTATTTCTTGTTATTTTACCATGCTTTCCTGTTATGCATTCTAAGTGTTTGATAAAATGCTTGGTTGAGTTTTAGAATAGAATTTTGTATTCTTGGCTTGGGTTGGTGACTTGAAAACTCTTGAATTGTCAAATTCTAATGTGGATTGGTAATTGAAGATTGCTAGTTAGCTTGAACTTCACTAAATCTCGTCTTTCACTATGAGTTGATTAGGATTTGTGAACTCAAGTTAATTGCATTTACTTGACTTTTCTTCATTTGTTAGAGGTTAACTAAGTGAGGGCAATAGACATTTACCATCTCAATTGAAGATGATAATGAGGATAGGAATTTCAATTCTCACCCCCTTGCCAAGACTTATCTTAGTTGTTAGCTTTATTTTCTTACAATTTACATTTCCGTTCATCATTCCAAAACCCCAAAAAAGAAATACCTCATAACTTATAATATGCACACTTCCCTGTAATTTCTTTGAGAGATGACCCGAGGTTTAAATACTCTCGATTTTTATTGATTTGCATTGTGACAAATAAATTAAACTTTGATTGAGGGTTGATTGTTGGTATGGATCTATACTTCAACGGAATCATTTTGTGAAAACTCATAACTGACGATTTCCCTCTCATCAAATTTTTGGTGCCGTTGCCGGAAAATTGCAAATGTGCGCTTGTTATTGGTTATTGTACATATGTTAATATTGTGAATAGCTTGATTTTTGGTTTGTTTGCTAGTTTTTGCTAGTTTTAGGAGTTTGTCTTCCTTGTTTCTTAGTAGCTTTTGTTTTATTTTCTCTTGTCACTATGAATTCTCACACATTTGGCTACGAGTTTGGTTCTAACTATGTTGTAGAAAATGGGAATTACAATGAAAGTTTGCATCAACGATGAGAAAATCAAAGGTGGGAGGAGTCTCAAGCATATGATCAATCTTCATGGTAACAACCCTCTCCGGTATACTATGAGAATTACCCAAATCATGATGCATACCAATCTAATGGATATGGTGGTCTTCCTTGTGATTATCAATCACCACCACCATATACCTATGACCCCCCTCCTCAACATTGTTCTCAACATTATTCACAAGTCTCATACCACCAAATACCTACATATGATCCTAACCTATATCCAACATACTGACAACTATATGAGCCATATGAACCATACTTAGAGCCACCACAATTCCAACATCAATACCCCTAAGAACTACCATCTCTATATACACCACCTCTATATGCTCACTAAGATGAACCACCTTCCTATTATGAACCCTTTTTCCCAAGCAATAAAACCCTCCTTCCACCTCAAACCCCAATGAATGACACTCTCATTTCAATTATTCAAGAGCGACGTGAAGCTTACAGGAGGCAAGAAACCATCATGCCTACCTTAGTTGAGTAGTAAACAATTTAGTCTCCCAATGCTTAAGCACTTAAAATACTCCCATGGCCACATGTAGAGAATCAAATGAAGAGTGGAGTATGAAAGAGAGGTTAAAAACTAAAGTGGAGGATGAGGAGTGAAATTTTGTATTGGAATAAGTGGAGGAAGATGAAATTGTTGAAGAGGAAGAAGTGGTTGAAGATTTAGGAGATGTTGAATACCCATAGGAATCTAAAGTTGTAGAGCCTCCTTCTGAAAAGTGTGAAATTGATGTTGAGGAGGATAGTTCACAACCTCCAAAACATATTATGAATGAAGAATTGGAAGAAACAGAACAAGCAACAAGTTCTTTTAATGATGATGATTCCGCATCAACACATGATCTCCTTAATTTTGTTGAATCTTTCCCCATGGAATTGGAATTAGATGTTGATGTAGACCTCACTCAATTTCTAACTTATGACTTGAGTGATGGGGAAGAGTTAGAAGAATTCGGTATTGAAGAGGTTAAAGTTGAAGAAGCTTGTCAAGAGATGAAAGTAATCCAAGAAGAGCACAAGGGAGTGGAAATTACAAGGCCGTTAAAAGTCTCTCATCCTAAGTCACCATCCAACACAACATTTGAGTATGGGTAAAATTCATATCTCTTATCTTTATTATCCCACTTGAATATGGTTTGCTTGAAACGGATGGTCAACTTAGAACTCTTTGTGGATTGAAGAGTAAGAGAGAGTTGTGTAGTGGTTGAAAATGCAATCCTATGTTCATTTTGGTTGGATCATCAAAGTTAAAATTCAAATGTTGGCATAGTGCTACATTGAATGGGTTTAGGAAGATGCTTTGTTGTGTAAATGAGAATTCAGTTTGCTTGCCACCCAATTGGAATTGTTATGATCAACTTAAAGACGAGTGTGAAAACAAGATTTAGGACCCCGAATTACCACATGAGGATCAACTTTAGGAGCTCATGGCTTGTTTAGAACTTCATCAAGGCTTGGTACAATCAATTGAGAATCTTGGAGCATTTTGGAGATCTAAGCATTGTTGAAAGTTCAAGAATGAATACAAACACAAGCCACCATGACAAGGAGCTTCCCAATTGTCTAACTTAAGGACAATAAATAAAAGTGCTAGATGGGAGACACCCCACCATGGTAAACTCTTTCAATTCTCTTGTGTATATAGTTGATGAATAAATTGGGTTTCCATTATTAGGTACTTTCTTTCTCTATATCATTCTTGTATTTATTGCTCTTAGATTTAGTTGCTTGGGTAAATTTTTATTTTAGGTTGCATATTTGAATAGTCAATAATCTTGTCTTGAATTGTCTTTTTGTTTTGCATTTCATGTTTAAAGATTTGTTAATTTTGGAGTTTGGCTTGTCTTAAAAAAAAACTCTCACGCATGACCCCCAAAATTTGACCATGCGTCAATAGTGCATGGACTGTGCCACTGCATGGCCTGGACAAAGAGTTGTGCCAGGACCATGCGGGAACTGTGTAATGGCATGACTGCACCTCACGCGTATGCGTGACCTTCCGCGTACGTGTGACCCCCCTGTTCTCATACTTTTCTTTTCTTCTCTTCTCTCTATTTCTTTTCTTCTTTTCTCTTCTCTTCTCTTCTTTCTCTCCTTCAACCATCATTCATCACCACCATTTACCATCCACCATCTACCATCATCTCCATTAGTTAGTTAGTTAGTTAGTTAGTATGATTTTCTGTTTAATTTTCTATTTTAGTGCTAAGTGTTAGATTATTGAGTTGATTTATTGATTCTGATGAGATATTGTTGTTAAGTACTGACTTGATGCTATTTTAGCATCGTTGTTATGAATATTCATTGTTGAAATTCTTTATTGAAGTTAAAATTTGTTACTTGGTTTTGAATTTTCATGCTTAGTAATTGTGCATTCCAAGTACATGTAAATTGCCTTCAAAGCATTCAAAATCTTTTGAATTACATGTTTTGGCCACCATGTGATTTAAATTCTTTAACCATGACTAGGCAATTTCTTGATGAGTGATGTTGTGTATTTATCTTAATGAATTATGTTGCTTGATCATATGTAGGGGTGTGCAAAAAAAACTAGTTTGACTGAACTGAACTGAAACTAAATTGAAACCGTTTTAAATAAACCAGTTTTTTCAAATAAAAAACTGAACTGAAACCATAGTTTTTATAAAAACCAGTTTATTAAAAACCGTTTTTTATGGTTCAGTTGAGTTTTAAACTAAATCAAAACTAGTTTATTCACATCAATAACTTCAATCTTCAAAACTCAAAAAATTTGAAAAATGTGAAAAACACAAAAACCCTAGTCACCGTTTCAACATCCTCTCTCGTCTCTCCCCTTCTACCGCCGCAACCAACCCACCGCTGCCACCGTCACAGTCGTCGTCGTCGAACTACTCTCCATCGCTCACTCTCGTACTGTTGTCAACTTCTACAACTTCTAAGTTCTAACACAATATCGTCTCTCCTTTGCTGCTGTCGCTACCATTCCTCTCTCGTCTCTCCCTTGCTGCCGCCACTACCAACCCACCACCGCCATCATCACCGCCACTACCAACCCCTGCTGCTGCCATCTAACATAGTAGGTAATTTCTTTTCTCTTATGTTTTACTATGATTGGATGTATGGGAGACAATACTTTTTTACATAGTCAATTAGTATGCCATTTTTACAGTTACCCATTTCTATTTTAATTTAATTATTGCAGGTGAAGATAAGAACTACATTTCGATTTTACAATTATCCATTGAAAATATGTAATGTATCTAGAGCTATGTTCATAAAATGCAACAATGGGAAGGAAACTTTGTTATGCTGTTTGCGTTATATGCTAGTTCAATGCAAATGAAATAAAATTTATGTGGCGTACATGGCACCATAGAATGCAGATGTAGTAGAATTCAGACCCATCATCACCCATGTTAGTTTATTTTTTAAAGAGGCTATCCAATACTTTTCCCATAAACCAAAATCGGGTGCTCCTATGCGAAATACATTATTAATGTATATAAATGAATTAGTGAGTGATAGAGACGGCTTTAGCCTTATATACTTGTTAATCTGAGTTCTGAAGTAAGGGGAATATCTAATAATTGAGATATTGATTTAACGGAACTTTAATTAGGCATAGGTTTAATTTGGATTCCTGAATACAGTAAAATATTTGAGTGTGTTGAGCCACATTGGTTGCTGACTTACTTTGGATAATTATTCACTTTAATAGTGACCAATTTACACTTTAATTCATTCACTGCTAGTACTTTTACATTTTCTTGTTGTTGATGTTGTTGTAGACTAGATGAGGCGAAAGCTCAGAGAGCTCTAGAATACCCTTGCATTGTTGACTTGCAAACTGGTCCTTGCAACTTTCAATTTTTGGAGGCGTTTCTCTGCTTTCTAAAGAGAGCACTGCTGAAGAAAAAGTAAGTTCCAAACATGTTTGTCATATATGTATTCCTATATTAGTGACTTTATAAACCATGTCTAAGTAACCCTGTTAGTGTTAGCATGTAATGATGTATTTATTACTTCATAGTTTGTGTCATTTTATTTATTTATTTTCCTTTTTAAAGCGTTGTTTAGTTGTTTGCATTGGTTGAGGATGTACAAGTTTAGAATTAACAAAGTGTATTCTTAAATGAAGTTGCCTTTATGATTGCCATAGCAATTTTTCTCAATAAAAGTAGCTTGATTTCATAATGCATTGAATTTCGGAAAAATTATGTGCCATTTTTTATTAAAGTAGACTAGCTGTCACATGTGTCTTTTGTATGAACGAGCATTGAGCAAAGTCGATTTATTGGTTTTGTTTAATTAGTTATTTAATTTACAATTAGGTTTGTTGCTGATATTAAAAATGTCTGAGAGAGAAGAGCACTCAAATCCTGTTGCTAATCCCTCATTACCTCCTCAATCTAGTGAATCTTCTAGGCGTAAGAATCAATCACAGATATGGGAACATTTCATTCTAGTCGAAGGGATAAAGAAGTATGCAAGATGTAAAAACTACAATGGTCAAATAAAATATGCGGGGGGAACAAGTGATATGCGGCAACATTGGAAGCGATGCTTTGACTTAGACAACGAATAGAGCAAGAGGCAGAGGATAGAAGGGGGAATAAGTGGTCTTATATCCTCACCGAGTGTTACAAAGTTTGACCAAGAAGTATCTCGAAGTATCCTCACTGAGATGTTTGTGACTAAAGAGTTAGCTTTCCAATTTGTAGAAAGAAATGTGTTTCGAAGGCTCTTGCATAGCTTGCAAACTAAGTTAAAATCCCTTCACGTACTACTTGGCCCGTGATATACTTTTTCTTTATGATACAGAGAAAGTGAAGTTACAAAATTATCTCTCTCATCGTTGTCAAAAAGTGTGCCTTACAACTGACACTTGGACGTCGAGTCAAAATTTGACTTATATGTCTCTAACGGCACACTTTATTGACAATGATTGGAAGTTGCAAAAGAGGATATTGAATTTTTGTCAGGTTGAGGGTCAGTTAGGAGAGGTACTTGGTAGAGCTATTGAAGGTTATTTGGATGCTTGAAAATTGCATTAAGTTTTTACTGTAACGGTACGCAACTTCTAGTGATGGTGCAATTTTATACTTGAAAAAGAGATTAAATGCATGGAATAGTCTAGTTTTGAAGGGGGACTATCTTCATATGCGTTGTGCCCATGTCCTGAATTTGATAGTGAAAGATGGCTTGAAAGAGATTGATTATTCGATTACAAGAATTCGCAATGTGTAACACCCCAATTACCCTAAGCTTTACCTCTAGCCGTAAAGCAAAGATTAATCAGAGGTTACGACAGTTCTAAGACTTATATATATAACACAATATGATATAAATAAAGATAATAGTATAATAGTGTAATAGTGTAATATCATAAGAAACTAGCCATGACTCGCAAAGTTTAAGCCGGCTAGCCAAACATATAGACAAGGAGAAACTGAAGTTTAAGATGGCTTATACAAGTTTTGTTCTCTCTTAAATACAGGCCCCTAGGCCAAAACAAAAATACAAAACTGAGAGACAAATACAAAACAAACCAAAAAGACTCCAAAAGGTATCCAAATCCTCCGCTTCTGTCACTAACCAAACAACTCACCGAGGTGGGTTACGACCTGCATATGAAAAATAACAACAAAGTATAGAATGAGAACTAGAGGTTCTCAGTATGGTAACAGTGCCCAATGATGTAAGATGTAAGGTCTCGGGACGCCGAAGGCAGTCCTAGAACTTCACATTGCATACGGGTATTCAAGCTTAATGATATAAATAAATAAAGAACTTAAACCATAAACCGGGTTATCTAACTTAGGGGAGTTCTAACTAATACTAATCACACCGATGTATCCCACAGCCTTTGCCAACCTAACCTCCATGCGATCCTATCGCCACCACCTACCTAACCTCCTCAGCACCAGACAATCACATTTAATGCAAGTAATACACAGGTAATAATCATATATAGCAATTAATTCAAGAAGCAAGTAGGCATATTATAGAAGTAGGCAAACCCAAGTAGTCAAAGCAAGCAAGCACATAAGAGATGCATATGATGAATGCCTATCCTATTGGCTCGTGATATCACTTGTCGGTCTATGAATGCCAACCCGACACATCCTTTCGGATGTCGCCTTTCTGCCACTTCCAAGGATATAGCACCTGGCTCGCTCTTGTTCCGAGGATATAGTGCCTGGCTAACTATCATTTTGAGGATATAGTGCCTGGCTCACTTGCATGCTCAATCTGAGGATATAGTACCTGGCACACTCTTGTGGCAGAGAAGGAAAACAACAACACATATAACTCATCACAAATCATTCCAAGGATATAGTGTCTGGCTCACTATCCACATCCACAATTCCATTAACCTCAAATCATCATCATTCCTCATCTCAAATCACTTCCAATTATTAGCTCTCAACATTCTAAGGATATAGTGCCTGGCACACTCTCTTTCAAACATTATCATTCCAAGGATATAGTGCCTAGCACACTTTCCACATTCAACAAGATCATCATTCCTCTTTGAGTCATCAACTCATCATAACCATCATCATTCCCATTAATATCCTTAAACATTCATATTCTCAAGTTCATCAGTTTCTCACTTCGTTGTCAACAATCGCCAAATTCACTAATCCTCCTTCCCTCTCAACCAAACTCATCATCAATCCACCAGAAACCTAAACCTCCGTTTGCTAACTTTTCAGAATAAAACCAAACCAAACATCCTAGGACCTTTCCCATATTTTAATGCCCAAAACTAATCCCAAGAATCATAAAATGGTGTTATAGAGGCTTATAACCTTGTCGGAAAGGTGAAATAGTTGAAAACAAAGTTAAATTTGTGAAATAGGGCGTGTGCGTGCGCACAGGTACTGAAAATTTATAAAGTTTGTTCACTCGCACAAGCTATGCGAGCGCCTCCAACAAACGACCTTTCCCAACTTGTGCGTGCGCACAGGGCTGTGCGTCCGCACAGGTCGTAATCCTTCATTGATGTGCGCGCACACAACCTACACTAGCGCTGCTACCAGAGCCCTTTTCCCTGCCTGTGCGTACGCATAGGTCTGTGCATCTGCACAAAATAGAATTTTCGCAGGGTTGTGTGTGCGCACAAAGCTGTGCGTTTGCACATATCAGAATTTCAGATTTTTAACACCAACTTTGAATGATCATAACTTCCTCTATTCAAATCCAAATTTTACAAACTTTATATCAAATCGACGAGTTTTCAAAGATCTTTAATTCTAAATTAAACTCAACAAATTTTAAAAATTGAGGCAAAAGTTATGATCCGTCAAAGTTCACAAAAAAATCTGTCTTTACCCAAAACCTCAAATCCTCAATTCTAACCAAACCTCAATCCAATACCAATTCAATCACATATCAACCATACTAAAACAGTCCAAAATTCATACAAACACTACCTCAACCATTTTCTCACTCACACAACCTTCTAAACCATCCAACAATTCTAAATCCAATCTATTTCACATTTTTCAAATTTCCATTAACCTTATTAACATCAACATGACTTCTCACCACTTCCATCATCATGCAACTATGCCACATCCAACATTTAATACCTCAAATTATCAACCCCTTCAACACTCATCAATCCAAATATCAAATATAAAACACTAAAATCAATCTTCCGCCAACACCTTCACCAATCATCATTCTTTCACTATCAATCTTCATCAACAACCTCATTCATGCTTTGTACCAAAAATCGATAATATACACTCATTCAAAATTCAATATACCTCATACCTCAATATCATTATTTAACAACATTTACAAAATCAATTCATCAAGCATCATCACCCAACCAACATCAACAACCACTATAAATCCCCATCAATTCTAACAGTTTATCACCAAACAATAACTAATATTAACCAACATCATAATACATCATTAGCACCAATAATCCTCAACAATCACCATCATCATACATATACCACAACAACCACATTTCCAATTCAATCTTATCTTATGGGTCACTAATCTAAGTGTCTATGAACATTACATATTACACAAAGGAAACCGAAATCATACCTTGGCCGATTTCCAAACACACCAAACACCAAAACAAAACCACCAAGCTTGATCCAAAGCCTCAACCAACTTCAACCAACACCAAAGCTCAAACTAACAACACATATATCACAAAAAATCAAAACCTAAGATACCCAAAACAACTAAACACAAGAGTTTAGTGGAACCTTATCTTATCAAACGAGAGTAGGGGGTAAAATCCATCAATTATCCGCTACTAGAGATCACCTAAACAAGCAAAACCACAAAATCTACTCAAAACTCATAACCAAAATCGCGCAGAACTTAGGGCTGGACACTGGGGAGTGAGCTTCGAGTTTTTATCAGAAAAACTTTGATATAAAGGAAGAGCTCGTCAAGAGATTCACGTGGCCGCAAACGTCTCGTCAATCGGAGCTCTGGATCAAAAGTTATAGCTTCCGGAAGGTGGAGGTGAAAAGAGCACTCTCTCTTCTTCCTCTCCTCTCAAAACCGTGCCTCTCCTCTCTTTCAGGGCTGAAAAATGAGCTCAAAACTCATTAAATGAGCTTATATATGTTGGGTCTTAGGTCCGGTTTGGGCCCGGTCCAACCCGTTAGCATTTTTGGTCCGTTTAGTCCACTTTGGGCTAAACCTTTAAGATTAGTGTCCGGTTTTCGATTCTAAAATTATTTTTGTCCTTTCAAAACAACAAATCAATTTTCTAAATATTATTTTCCAAAATACGCAGTACTGAACAGTCTAAAGTCGGTACTGCCAGCTTAAGCGCCAGTACACATTTTTACAAAAATCTTTTCGAAAAGGTACATTTTCCAACTCAGAAAAATTCACTGAAATCAAATTTCATATTTTTATTTTTAAATTAAAACTTCTAAATTTTGAATTTATTCCAAGCACTAAAATTATTTTATTAAAATGATTTTACGTAAAAACACGAATTCTTACACAATGCAATGAAAGATGGCTTGAAAGAGATTGTGTTGGATTTGAATTAGTTTATTTTAACTTCATTTAACTTAGTGCCATATTATATCATGTTTTGAATGTTGTCATTGAACAAACAGTAAGACAATGTTTTAATTTATTAGTATGTGCATATTTTATGATTCCTGCAACTTTTGATTTAGAGAGAGGGGGAGAGAGACAGAGGGGAGAAAGAAAGAAGATGGGGGAGAGAGAGGGGGAAAGAGGGGAGAGAGAGGAAGGGAAAGGGGGAGAGAGAGGGGAAAAAGGGAGAGAGATGGGAGAGAGAGGATGTGAAAACTAGTTGTAGCCTATAAACCAGTTTAAACTGGTTTTTCAATTAAAACCAGATCTATTTTTATGAACTGGTTTAAACTGGTGCACTATATTATAAATTGGTTTAAAATTAGTTTCTTATGTGACAAAACAGTTTGGTTCAATTTCTAAATCATTTAAAATGGTTTAGTGCAGTTTCAGTTCAATTTATGAAAAAACTGAACTATGCACACCCCTAATCATATGCATCCATATTGTTTTTGGCTTATTACTAGGTTATACTTATGCCTTCATGACATGGTGAACCTTAATTGCTAAACTATGTGCTCTACACATACTTGAAACTAGTCATTTGTGCATAATACTTCATTTGTGAAATTAGATTGTAAGCTCACCTAGGGACATCTTTTTGAAATTTTCAAGTTATATGGATCATGCTTACTATATGATTGATTTTAACGTCTATCTCTCTTTTCCTAAATTTGCATAGCACCCATGTCTCTCACTTTATGTCAATTAGGTAATGCGAACCAAAATTCCAAGTGTGTCATTGATTGATGTGTGATTTCCATAGTTTCTTTTGTTCATTAAGTTTCCTTGCACATCAACCAATGTTCATTCATTATCCATTTCACAATTGCTTGATTATTCTTTGAATGCTTTCATGCTTTTTTATTACTTGTTTGTTTGTCTTAGCCTATAAATTTTCTTTAAAATATCTCAAACACACTAGAATGAGTGAAGTGCATATTTCTTTTGTGTAATTGTGACATAGCTTTCTATGCTATAGTGTGTGTATTCTAAACCGTATGCAACTTAGAACTCAGGCACTATTTTTCTTTAATATCACAAACTTATTAATTCACTTCATCTTAATGATTATTATTTCATTCCAACAATTTATACTCCCTTATATTTGTATTTACTCGTCTTACAATATTCTATTTTCTATTTTTTAAGATGATCTACCATAAACAAAAAAAATAAAAAAAAACATACAATAATCGATTGATCCACCAGTTAAAGGTGCAAACTATAATTCACACTTACAAAAGGATTTACATCATTCTCTCTCACTCTCTCTTTCTTTTGATTTCCACTTCCTCTTAAGATTATCTCAATTCCATTATTAATCTCAATTCCAAATTTTTTATAATTTTTTTGTCATTCTCACTTCCGATTTACTTTTAATTTAATCACTGAAAGATCACATACATAATCAATTATTTTACATTATTCTATTGACATCGTATACTTTTTTAATAGGTTAAAAAAAATAAACTTACATCTTGTGAGTTATTCTAAATCTGAAATTTCTTTAGATAAATAAAACAAGGTATAATTATTTGATAACTCATTTGTTTATAATAATAATAATAATAATAATAATAATAATAATAATAATAATAATAATAATAATAATAATAATAATAATTGACTCATCAATTCATTTGTTTTTAATTTGTTAGGCACATTTTCAATGAATACACAGGACAATAGAATTGTTACGACATGATATAGTAAGCACAGTACAAGAATTGATTTCAGATTGTGAGGATGAATTGAAATCTGTAATTGGTAGAAGTGTCAATTTAGCCCAAACCTTAGGGCTAGCCCTCAACACTCCAAAAAAATTTTAGCCCACAGCCCTAAAAATTACAAAATGATATTTTGTAAGCCCAACCCTAATTAAGCCCTCCCAACAAAAAAGCAAAACAGGGCTGGCCCTATAAGCCCTAAAAGCCCTAAATCTAATTTCTCCTCCCTGAGACCCTGAGTCCCTGACCCGAGAAGGCAAGAACTACTTGCATTGAAACGGTGAAACTGTGAAAAGAATCAAAGGATCTGCGTTCTACTTCTGTGTTCTACCTGCGAAATCTTTGGCTGCTTCTCCTCCCTCACGCGAAATCAGAGGTAGGTTTCTTCATTTTCTATCCCTCTCTGAGTTTCTTCTTTGTTTCTTCATTTTCTGTTACTTTATTACCTCTGGCACACTTAAAGAATTCCCGAATTAAGTGTTTACTGATGACTTTTGGGTTATCATAGTTTATTTATTGACCATCACCAATGTCTATTGTACCATAGTGATTCTTGATTAAGTGTTTATTTGTAACTTGAGTATATTACATATTTAAGGTGTCAATCCTTGTTATTTTAGTCTTTTTCATTGATGTGTTTTTGAATGGCAGTGTGTTATGATTCATGATTCAAAAGTTAGACAAATGATTTTAGGACATGATTTATGATTTGACATCCTTGTTTAGTGGTTTGACAATGTCAACTTACGCCTTTTTATTCTCACTGCAGGAGTAAACAAGCTAAAGAACTCATTGAAAGCATTATATGTCTATTCCTAGATTGCCAGTTTCAAGGTTTATTAGTGCTTTTGAATGATTGCATGCAAGCCATTGTCAATTACTTCACAGACCAGGAATGGCATTCAAGTTGTGAGAACATAGCAAAATTCGTTGCTTCCAGGTTGTTATTACTTTTGGTGTCAATAATAGTAATTCAGTGATGCTATTGTTTGGCACAAATTTCTTTGGCACCACAAAACTTCCTTATATAGATAGATAACATCAACCTTGTGCTACTTCATGAATCAAAATACATAGTTATTCATCACTTGT
>NC_029772.3:102218563-102222569 GCF_000817695.3 Arachis duranensis | reverse complement strand
AAGTTTGGAAAATTGAATGTCTTTTGGAAGACAATCAAACTTGTGATGATGTTGTTATTATGAACATGGCTTTCAGAATGAAGATGAAGTTTGATAAATATTGGAAGGATTATAGCACTGTCTTGGCTTTTGGGGCAATTCTTGATCCTCGATTAAAGTTAAAGTTCTTGAGGTTTTGTTACAAAAAACTAGATCCTTCAACCTTTGAATTGAAGGCAAATGAAGTATTGGAGAAATTTAAAAGGTTGTATGGAGAGTACATAAATACTTTTGGTGGTTCAACAATTTCTCAAAGTAGTAATCAATCTCCTATGTCACCTGAAGAAGGAAGGCTTACAAAGAAGAGCAAAATGGTGATGAAGGTATTTAATTTTAATATAGTATTATTTTTCTCCTATTATGTTTATTCGTTACTTAAATAATCTTTATACTATATCTTTTAGGAGTTCAGAGAATTTGACTGTGAAACCCAAACTTCCAAGGATAAAGATGAATTAGAGATTTATCTAAAAGAAGGTTTGATTCACACCAATGAAGATGATTTGAAGTATGATGTGCTGAATTTTTGGAAGATTAATGAGGATAGGTTTCCCACTCTGTCAGTTATGGCCAGAGATGTTTTAAGTATTCCCATCACTACGGTAGCATCTGAGTCTGCATTCAGTATTGGTGGACGTGTTTTAACAAAATATAGAAGTTCCACTCTTCATGCGCATGTTCAAATGCTTATTTGCACAAGGAGTTGGTTACGTGGATTTGTTCCAAATCATGATGGTAAATATTTATGCTATTTTTTTCAAATAATATTTTAAATTAAATTTCTAACTATTTTTTAATTGGTTGATTTTAGATGATGAAATTGGTGAAATTCATGAAGAAGAAGTGTCAACAGAAACGATGCATCCCCCTCAACATTCATAATTTTAGATGATGAATTTTTGTGTCAATTTTATTTTAATTTTCTAGAGACATTATTGATGGTAAATACTAGAGAGTAAAAAAAAGGGGTGATGAGACAGTAAATACTATGTTTGATTTCTTGCTATATATAGTTAAAAGTTGGATTTAATATGATCAATGTACATTATTAACATTTATTTTTCAATTTTTTTATTTTTACGCATAAAAATGATAAAGGGATAAAACAAACTAATGACTTTTAATAAGTTTTATGTGTTATTGAAATAGAAAATGTAAAAAAAAAAGGTTTAGGTAACCCATGAGTTGGCCCTAGGGCTTTTGGTCCATGAGGACTTTTGGCCCTGAGGGCTTTTTAAAAATTTAACCCTATTAATTAAAGGGCTTTTTATTCTTCTGGCCCTGTAAAGTAGGGCCAAAGCCCTATAGAGCCTAACATATTGACACCACTAGTAATTGGCATAGTATTTGATATATTAAAAGAAAAAAAATTTCTATAAAAGGTATGCTCAATTTGCTAGATTTAGTGTACGCAAATTATCTATTATAAAAGATAAGAAAGCACCATTATTTTAAGTTAGTATGTATGATTGAATTAGCTTAGCATCATTGTTTATATTTTATGAATTTTCCAGTTTATAACTTTCATAATCGATAGATATGCATCTTTCAAATTGCATGATACATCTTCAAGATATAGACATTTTTAAAATTATATTATAATTTATTTATTTATGGACCAATCAACTCTATATTATTCTTATTAGTATGCATACTATAATATTGATATACAACAGATAAAAAAATAACTAATAAAAAAAGTATAAGTTAATTTTTTTTTTTGTGACTAAACAAAAAAAAGAAAAAAAGAGACAAAATTAAATTAATTAGCTAGGTTCATATCTAAATTTATTAGATGTTGAATCTCACTCCATAATTGACTCCAATTCGAATAAATGTCCGCGTCAGAAGCAGCTGTTTTAGCCATACAATCTGCAACACTATTCGTATTTTTCTGAATTAAAAGAATAGAAACTCTCCAATTCCAATTCATAACCTCCTTTATATGCTTTGCCAAATTCCATTCCAAATATCATTACCAAGCATTCATTGGTTTACCAAGAAAATGGCTTCTAAACAGTCTATTTCACAAATAACCTCACGAAATCCACTATCCCAAACTAGAAGTAAACTTCTCCAAATAGCATACAATTCAGCAAAAAGAATACTATACACTTCAATTTTTCTAGTGCAACATTTCAACCAACATCCATCGGAATTGCGAACGATACAACCAAAACCAGCATAGCCAAAAGAAGCAAAACAACTAGCACCACAATTCAATTTAATATAATTAACAGGAGGTGAAACCCAATGCAAACAAAGTGAAGGAGGAGATAAAGATTGATACATAGCAAAAATAGTGTAGAACTCTCTTATTGAACTACGAATTCAACTCACCACTTTACTAGCACTCCAAGAATCATCTATATTAAATAAGTCATGATTCCTGTTTCTCTAAATCCACTAGATGGTTGAGAAAAAAAGAAAAATATCTCCACTCCTTGCACCTCTATAAAGCCAATCACGTAAATTTGAGTTATCTGAATACAGGTCCAAAAGGCTCTAGATCTCTTTGGCACTGGGACACTCTCGAAGATAATGAAGCATGAATTTAAAATCACTCTGACACCGATGACAAGTGCTAGATAAAGTTAAGTCACGATCCAATCGAAACTCTACTGTAGGAATAGCGTTATGAAGACTGAGCCAAATCAAAAACTTGTACTTCTCAAGAATATATAGTCGCCACACCCACAACCAATTATCACGCTCATTCCAGTCAAACTTTCTTTTGGTTAGCCAACTATATTCACTCTTAGATAAGTAGAGTCTAGAAGATACCATACACCACGACCAATTCGAACTCTCCCCAGCATTCAAATTCGGATTATAAGCATTCAAACGCTGTCTGACATCTTTTGGAATATTCGAGAAAACATCACGGAGATTCCATTTGTCATCTTTCTAAACGTCTCTAATAGTTAAATCAGAATGATATATACGAACAAAAGAGAGATCTTGAGCAATTAAGCTCTCAATACTTCACTTGTCAAATCAAAAAGATTGATCAAGAGACTCAATGCATAAAGAGAATGCATTCTTAAGAGCATAAAAAATCTTTGAAATACTCTTTCAAACATAAGAAACATTTCAAAGAACATGACCATTTAAAATTCTCTCATTCCTCAGGTACTTCGTCCAAAATAGAGTAATTCAAGGCTTGTTCTGATAATAAAAAAGTTATTAAACCAATTTATCAAGTAAAGATATAAATTAATCTTTGGTGATCGCTTAACAATAATTACAATAAAAACATGTTTCATATGCTTAAAAAAATTTATATATTTTTATATTATTTCAATTACAGCAACTCAACTATGTAATTCCTTTGAATTATGATAATATACTAATATGCAAATTATATAATTGTGAGAGATCCTCAATTTGTTTTTTTTTATTTTTATTGATTAGTCTCGTCAATAAAAATAATTTTAATGGATGAAAAAAATTTCTCATATTATTTTATTTTTATTGAATGAAAACTCAATCATGCAATAAAATTATATTTATTTATATTATTTACTTATAATATTTATATTATTTTATTAACAAATAAAATTATTTTATTTCATAACTCATATTTTAATTATATTTAAATAATATAATTAAAATTATTAAAAATTATAAATATACTTTAAAATTAATTATTCTCTCTTTCTCTAATTTCAAGAATATTAATTATTTCTTCTGTCTAATTTCAAATATATTAATTATATATATTTGATTTTTGTAATCTAATCTTATCATTTAGTTAGATCTAATAACTATAATTAAATTCTTTCATTTTTTGTATAAGGATACCTTTTTCATTAGATACTACTTCATATATATTGTACATTAGGTGTATGCGAGTTAATATATATGACCGTTGAATATATATAATATATATGTTGCATATATATTACTTTTTTTAATATTAATTTTTTTATAATAATAAATTATTTTTAATTTATAAATTTTAATA
>NC_029772.3:102217003-102217356 GCF_000817695.3 Arachis duranensis | reverse complement strand
TATATTATTTTTAAACAACAAGCATTAAAATTAAGTATTTTTATTTGTACAACAGATTTAATACCTAATCAAAATATAAAAATATACATATTAAATTCTTTCAAATTTTAGATAATGAATGTTAAAATTGATTATTAGTAAAAAATTAAACTGTTGCATATGAAAATAATAACTAAAAAGTTTATTATTTGATTTTTTTTATCTACAGAAACTTTAGAGTCTTCTTAGCTAACAGATCTCTTACGACCTGACATTTTTGTAAAAGTAATTTGATTCTATACATTTTTTCTATCACATAATCTATAATGTCAAGATAAAACTAATATAATTTCAAAAGATTTATATTCTCGCAA
>NC_029772.3:102213787-102216975 GCF_000817695.3 Arachis duranensis | reverse complement strand
AATATTGTATAAAAATAATGTTTAAATTATTATTTTATAATATAATATTATATATATTACATTGTATTAATTTATAAATGCATTTATTCACTTTTACTATTTAAATTGTGATTTTATTATAACTTTATATATTTATTTAATTATTACTGAGTCAAACAATTTAACTATAATGATCTACCGATTAAATTATTGATCTAGTAATCTAATAACTTAGTTTGGTCGATTATCAATTCGGTCTTGATAATTAAAAATAAAAGAGATCCTGAATATAATGTAAGCCTTTATGTAAACATTATAAAGCCTGATCTCGGATGCTGAGGGTGGAAGAAGTTAGGAACATTTTGTTCTCCCATCAAATACACAATTAACCAAATATTTCGGGTACACTTGAGATCTACTCATTTAAATTTTATTTTATTCCAAAAAATAGTTGTGCAATATCTGATATGTGAATGGTTATGGAAAAGAACATGAAATCAAGAGGTGATCAGCTAAAAAGTAAATAATTTAATTAATTTATTATTATATTTAATTAATTTTATTTGTTTTTAATTTATAATATTTGATATTAATTGTTTTTCATCCTAAATTAAATTTTTGAATGATACGTTGGAGAATTGAAGGTAGAAATCATGGAACTCTACTTCTAACAATCTCGATTTTTAGTGTATAAAAAAATTTATAAAATATATAAAAAAATATTCATTTAGTATGAAAAAGAAACATTTTGATACTTAGTAGAAGAAACATCCTAATGACTAGCATAAACATTATCCACGTAGAAATCTTAAATTAACTCAGAGACATTTGGCTGATTTTTTGCTGGTACCTTCTTGGTTCCTAACATTGTTGAATGGTTATTTATTAGGGTAGTAAACGCAATGCTCTACATGTTACGCATAAGGACAAATAATATATTTATGTAATTTATACAAAAAAAATCTTCAATGTACCACTTTATATTATCCTTATAATAGTTTTAAAGATATTAATTATAATGAATTAAAAGTTGATTTTAAATAAATTTTATGAAATTGTTAACCTTTTTATTTTAAATTTATAAAAAATATTTTTTTATTGAATAAGAATTAATAAAAATATAAATTTTTTATCTTATTAATTTTTATTTTTTATATTTTATTTGAATATAAATAGATATTTTTTATTTGTATTTATGTTTAAAGTTAAGTTGTTGAATTGTTGTTATGTTACGTTGCCGACTAGATGTATCAGACTCCATATATATATAGTAAAATTCCACCATTTTAAACATATTTACAAAAAACCTTTTGTATTTAAAAATTAAAAAATCAATGTTATTCATTGAATCATTGATAACTTATTTTAAAAATATCAGAGAGAGATTTGTCAAAACCGGATATAAAATTATACGGTCAACAATATGCATTATGGAGGGATCATGGCATATTAGATCCATCTATATTAGTATACTACTACAGTACTTGCAACGGTCCAAAAAGCATGTGGCAACAAATCTACAAATGTAAATAAATAAATCAATTTAAGTATTTGAAAAATATTATGCGTCCTTTAAAATTCAATTTTTAATCGATTTTTTAATTTAAATAATATTATTTTAATTAAAATACATTTTTAGTTTGTAGTTAAATATATTGGTAATTAAAATTAATTTAAATTTTAAATACTAAAATTTTTTAACTTTCTACTCATTTTATAAAGTAGTTACTTTATTATTTTTTTATTTTTTTTTATAAGTTATTCTCTTCTTCTTTCTTCTTTCGTACGTTCTTGTCTTTTTCTTTCTCATGTTCTTCACAAAATTTTTTATAAAAGAATGTTACTCTTCAGAGAAAGATATAAAAGCCAATTAAATCTTTGAAATCAATTCCTCAACTTTGTGATATATGAAACAATTTTAGAATTTATTACAATTCTTGTAGTGATCGTAATTTTTTTCAATTGTAACACATCTAACATTGTTAAATTATACAGAAAATATTTTTGAAACACACTCAAAATCATAAATCTAAAATTTAAATTTAAACATTAAAATACAATTATAACACATCTAAAACTATGAAGTGATACATAAAATATTTCTAAAACACATCCAAAATCATAAATCAGAAATTTAAACCCTTGCAGTGACCGTAATTGCAGATATCACAGTGTTGACAATTTGAGGATTGTGATTCTTTAAGTTGTTCTTCTACCTAAATCATTCGCCAATGCAAATTAGGAATAAAAGACCATCAAAATCATTGGAAGATACAAAAATAAATTAGATATTTAACGTCAATTCCTCAACTTTGTGATATATGAAACAATTTTAGAGTTTATATTATTACAACCCTTGCAGTGGCTGTAATTTTTTTTCAATGGTAACACATCTAAAATTATTAAGTTATACATAAAATATTTTTGAAACACATCCAAAATTATAACTCTAAAATTTAAATATAAACATTAAAAAATAATTGTAACACGTCTAAAATTATGAAATGATACATAAAATATTTCTAAAACACATCCAAAATAAGAAATTTAAACCCTTGCAGTGGCCGTAATTACAGATATCACAATGTTGACAATTTAAAGATTGTGATTCTTTAAGTTATTCTTCTACTTAAACCATTCTCCAATGCAAATTTGGATGTTGTACATGGCATGCAAAATCAATGTGATTGAATAACTAAACAGATACATACGTTTAACTATGAATCATTTTCTCTTAAACACATCCAAAATATCTGAGGTTCACTTTCGACGCAAAAGGATTGGCGACGCTGATGATTGGATTTTTGACGGTTTAGAATTTCTCAAATAAAATCTCGTCGAAGTATAGTTTCTAAACCAAGCAATAATCTTTTCATACAAAAAGTTGTTTGTCACTAAAACAAACCCCTAAATTTATAAACCGAAGTATTGAACCTCGGGTCGTTCTCCCTAGGAATTACAATAAAGTGTCTTGTTATTGGTTTAAGTTGTTTTGGGGTTTTGGATAAGAGACATGAAAGTAAAAGGCAATGAAAATAAACTAACAACTATAAAAGGCTCTTGGCAAGGTATGAAAATTAGAAGTCCTATCCTAGTTATCCTTCTCAATTGTGATGAGAATTAACAAGGGCATTAGATAACTCAAGTGTCACTAATTACTCTACCTAGGCCAAGAGGAACAAAATCTATACTATATCTAGAAGAGGCAT
>NC_029772.3:102211113-102213495 GCF_000817695.3 Arachis duranensis | reverse complement strand
AAGAAAGCAAAGATTAAAACCTAGATCTAAGAACTAAGCCTAATCCTAATCCTAATCCTAGAGAGAAGTGAGAGCTTCTCTCTCTAGAAATTACTTCTAGAACTAAACTATGGCTAATGGTAACTAGATATCTCATCCCTCTTTAATCCTTGACTTAAATAGCATCAGAAATGAGTTGGATTGAGCCCACAAGGCTCCTAAAACCGCTGGGGACGATTTCATTAAAGTGGGCCACGGACAGAATCGGCGCGCGCGCGCAAAGTGCGCGTGCGCGCCCCTGAACACGAAGCAACATATGGCAAAATTTATATCATTTCGAAGCCCCGGATGTTAGCTTTCCAACCCAATTGGAACCGCATCATTTGGACCTCTATAGCTCAAGTTATGGTCGTTTAAGTGCGAAGAGGTCGGCTTGACAGCTTTCCGGTTCTTTCATTTCTTCATGAGTTCTCCAACTTTTTATGCTTCTTTCTTCATTCCGTTGATCCAATCTTTGCCTCCTAAACCTTAAATCACTTAACAAACATATCAAGGCATCTAATGGAATCAAGGTGAATTAGATTTAGCTATTTTAAGACCTAAAAAGCATGTTTTCACTCTTAAGCACAATAAAGGAGAATATACAAAACCATGCTAATTCATTGGGTAAATGTGGGAAAAAGGTGATAAAATCCCCTAAATTCAATACAAGATAAACCGTCAAATTGGGGTTTGTCATATCCCCTAAAATTAATACAAGATAAACCGTCAAATTGGGATTTGTCAGACGCTGATGAGGATGAACGTGACGAGGAATATGACGAAGCGAGGCTGCGGATTGAGCGATGAGGAGGACTACGACGGCGCAGAGGAACGGCGAAACAGATGAACGACGCTGGGATGACGCGGCAGCGCCGAGGAGTGGCAACGACGAGGAGGAAGGCGGCGACAAGAAGGAAGGCGGTATAAATGAAGAATCACACGGACAGCATACAGCTCTCTGAGGATGACGTGGCGGCGCCGAGAAGTGGTAACGACGAAGAGGAGAGCGACAACAAGAAAAAAGGCGACGCAAATAAAGAATCCCACGGACGACGTGCAGCTCTCCAAAAATGACGGCTGGATTGAGAGTTTTATGATCTTTTTTAGGGGGTTTTCTGCCGTGTGAATTAATTAAAACTCTTAAAATTTACTTTTTGAGTTTTAAAATTAAAATCTTTAATTTTGTTGAATTTATATTTTTGGATATAAGTTTTATTTAATTTGTATTTTAAATGTGTATTTAATTTTAAAAAAATATTAAATTTATTTAATATTTAAATTATTATAATAAAAATTTGAATAAAAAATATTTTTAAAAGATACCTAATCGTATTGTAAGTATTTATACGAAACAATTTGGTCGCAACGGTTGGACTTGTCCTTACAGAAAATTCATCAAGTACGTGGATTCCAATTGCTTCGTAGTGTAATAATAATAATAATAATCAGAGTGAATAGCCATTTTGTGGTTCAAAAATTTGGATTTGGATAAAACAGATCCAATATTATTTTGGATAAAATAAATTTTTAAATATCAGCTCTACTTGATAGCATAATTTAATAATTAATCCATCATTATGAATATTAATAAAATTATCTATGTGGTACATTAAGTATTTATATTAACTGCATAGTAAACTATACGTAAACATTAAATTACTTTCGTAGACTTAAAAAAATGATAAATTTTACCTATTCTTTTTTAAATTAAAGGTTAAATTATTTTTTGTGATATATCTTATTATTATTAAATAAAATAAAATAAATTAATTTATCATGATTAATTTTAATTTTTAATTTAACTTAAATTTTATTAATCTAATCAATTAATCATGATGTAATTTTTTTGTAAATTATAAAAATTAATAAAAAAATTTAATTTTGTAATATATTTTTTTCAAATTATTTATTTATTAATCAATTTCAATCACAAGAAAAAATGAAAAGAGTAAAAGAGAATTATTAAAAAAGTGTTTTGGAAATTTTAAATTTCGTGTCTCTTCAATTTTTTGTATCTGTATGTTTTTTTTTAGATTTTTATTTTTTAGTTGAAACTAATTAATAGATCAGATATGTGATTTAAAAAAAATTATAAAATAGAAGTTTTTTAGTGATTTTTATAATTTGTTAAAAAAATTATACCGTAATTAGTTAATTAGATTAACAAAATTTAGATTGCATTATGAGTTTAATCATGATAGTCAGCTTATTTCATTCAATAATAATAATAAAATATGTTTTAAAAAGATAATTTATTCTTTATTTTATTTTAGAGAAAGTGAAATAAAATTTACTTAAAAAAAATTCTAACCCACAGATTAATAAGTTGTACTTTGTTCCAGACATTGTTAGTAGAGAAAA
>NC_029772.3:102128038-102210942 GCF_000817695.3 Arachis duranensis | reverse complement strand
AAATCATTTGCTGCGTCTTAAACCTTAAACCCCAATAATTATATCATTTATCAAACAAAATTGATATTTAGGAGTTTATTTTGTCAAAAATAAATATTAAAATATATTTTATAAAAAATAGAATCTTTTGAATGACAAAATAATTATTATTGAAGTAAACAGATAAAAATATATACGGAAGAATATAAATAGAATAAAAGTATATAAAAAATATTTTTAAATAGTTCAATGTATTGTAAAGATTATTTAATTTTAACAAGTCAATATTATTATTTTAGTTGTATATATAGTGATGGATTCAGTTCTGAGAAAAAGACAAAAATTGAAATGATATTTTGAGCGTTGTTGCATCATGCATGGAGGTTTCAGAAATTACAAAATATATAATTGCAATTTTATGTTAGAACATAATGTTAGATAGAAAAATGATAAATTTAACTTGTTTAAATCATCTGACATATATCGAATTATTTTAAATTTTTTTGTAAGCACTTTTGTTCTTTTTATAATCTTTTTCATGTATATTTTATTTATTTAGGACTTGTTTGAGTGATTTTGAGTAATTTTAAAAAAAATATTTTAAGTGATTTTTTAAAATTTTTTAAAGAAAAAATAATTTGATATTTTGATATTTCATGTTAAAATATTTTTTTATTTATCAATTATATTAAAATATTTTTTTAAAGTAAAAAATCTTTTAAAAATATAAATTATAATTTAAAAAAGATATTTTAATTTTTATTCCAATTATTAAATTAAGAAAATAGTTGTTATTCTTGAAAAAGGTTCCATTAACCTTCTCAAGTAGAGGTGGAAAAGATTAAGACAAGTCAAATTTTATTCTTAATAAATTAGGTTTACAATAGAGTATATTGTTCTAAACATAACTTGTAGTATAGTATAAACTCTTTAATGAATACTAAGTTTGGTTTATTATCAAGTCTAGCCTGATTTAAAGCGTGTCAATAAACTTGATTTTTTTTAATAAAAAATAAATAAGTAATATTAATATACGATATTAGATAAGTAATGCACGTATATAATTAAAGAAATAAATGATATAATGAATAAAGATATTTAAATATTATAGAAGACTCCATTTAAATTTTTACTATTGTATTTTTATTAGTACAATAAAATTCTATATATCTTCATAAACATAACAGATTATTTCGTAGGTCTAGCTCTGACTTATGTATTGTATTTAGTTCTTTTAGTATATTCAGAAAGTGGAGACACAGAGGAATGAAATTTTTAGAGAAAAAAACTAAAACTTTAATAACACTTATTTTTAAAAATATCATTAGTTAACTTTTTAAATTTTAAATCTACCCATTAATTTTTATATTTATCTTAAACTAAACATAATATTAAAACATAACTCAATCCAATACATTTTATACTAAATACAATATAAAATTTTTATTTAATCTCTATTTTTTAAATTTCTATCTTTGTCTCATTTTTAAATGCAACATTAAAGAACTTAAATTTTTTAAATAATTTTGGCATGTTTTTTATCATTTCAGGTTACAAGCTCGATAGACGGAATATTTTTTTTCACTTTTATTCTCAAGGTTAAAAACTTAAAATCAAGACACTAGTAAAGTAGCAACGATTTTGGGGAACTATTTGAAAATAGAGAAATTAAATTTGGTAAGTAAATTTGTAAGATTATATTTGGTAAAGAGACTGAAACTAAAAAATAAAAATTAAATTAAGTTTTTTTTATTGTATTTGATATAAAATATAGGGTAATTTACGCAAATAAAATAAAGGAGCAAAATCTTTACGCAAATACAATATTAGCAAATTTCAAACGCAAATACAATAAACACAACTATATATAATCCGCTACATTCTGTAGCGGAACTCAATTGCACGTAATCCGCTATAGGGTATCGCGGATTACGTTGAGGGCTGAGTTACTCATAAACCGCTACACCCTGTAGTGGTTTATGACCAAATTAAATGGCGCTACACTCATAATCCGCTACACACTCTAGCGGATTATGAACAATGTGGATTGATGGAAAGATGCCTATATATACCAGTCTTACAGTAACAACTCGTGATGCAAAATGTACGAAGTTATACAAATACAATGTCCATAAATAATAAGCCATAGAAATATAATAGGCACAAGGCATTAACAGTAACACTGATTAAATTTTTACATTAGGCATAAGTCATAAGTCATACAAATAGGTCGGAACCAAGATTAACACAAACACACGAAAGGAACTAACAGTAACACCCGAAAGCATAAATTGCTACAGGAGAATAAAAAATTCAAAAAAAGTAGAAGCACACAGACTAGAAATCCATGTTACCGGCAACGGTGGAGCCTCTCTAGGGGCAAGACCTACGCGTGTGCCCAGGCTGTCTGCATAGCCCGCACCGCTTGGTTCGGTTAGGGTCGGCCTCATCCATGTTGTTCCGGATTCTGGTAGACCTCGGTCGGCCATCACGACAACGCCTCAAGCTGGGGTCCGGAATAACGGTCGGACCGTCATAAGGTGGCCAAAGTCCCTCCGGTATTGGCGGCACGAAACCCATCTGGTACACCCTGAACACCTTCTGCATGGTGTAGACCTCGTCAACATAGATAGACCAGTCAAGCCATGACCGGGCACAACATGCAATCGCATGGCAACATGGGTAATGGAGAACTTGAAAGTATCCACAGTCGTATGTACGGTGCTGGAGGGAAACTCGGTACGTCCCAAGTGAAAAGCTCCCGGTGAGCGTCGTCTCGGCAACGGTGTACTCAGACTGGTGTCTATCAAACAGAGTGACAGTGAAACATCTGGAGTCTTTCAAGTTGCGCTCGATTGCCTTCATAAAAGACTGGCAGAACTTGGCACCGCTGGCCAATTCAGCCTCTGCCGTCTGACCACGAATCACAAACAACTCCGCTAGCCGACCATATGTGGACTTGACTAGGGCGGTAACCGGAAGATTCCGTGTACCCTTAAGAATAGAATTAACACACTCAGATATATTGGTCGTCATGTGACCGAACCGTCTGCCACCATCCTGGTACTGAGTCCACTTATTGTATTCTATTCTGTTCGTCCAATCACACATTGCCGGATTCTCAGTCCGCATTATATCAAATCAATAGTGAAACTCTGCCTCAGTCTTCGCATAAGCAGCGTTCACAAGCAAATGCTTTGCATCCGTGCCCTTGAAACTTAGTGCGAAGTTAGCTGCAACATGCCGAATACAAAATGCTCGGTATGCAAGCGGGGGTAACCACCCACTGTTCGGGTTCTCTAGTGCAGCCTTGATGCCATTGTGCCTATCTGAAATGACCAGTATCCCCTGTTGCGGAGTCACATGTTGCCGCAGGTTGGTCAGGAAGAAAGACCAAGACTCGGCATTTTCCCCCTCCACGAGACTGAAAGCAATAGGCAAGATGTTGGAGTTCCCATCTTGAGCGATGGCCAGGAGCAAAGTCCATTCATAGTTGCCATACATATGAGTACCGTCTATGCTTACCAATGGCTTGCATTGTCGGAAAGCTTCAACACAAGGAGGAAACGTCCAGAAAAGACGATGAAAGTACACGGTTGAGTCATCCATGTCATCACCCATGCGAACCGGAGATGTCTTCAACAACGTAACCGTCCCCTCCATGGTGGACTGCACACCAAGGATCCAACGAGGTAGCTCGGCGTAGGACTCTTCCTAGTCTCCGTATATCTGTGCTACTGTCTTCTATTTTACCAACCACGTCTTTCTGTAACTTGGCTTGAACCCGTACGTTCCTTCGGTAGCCTCTTGCAACACCTTTATCGATACCGCCGCATTGGCTCGAACCAGAGAAAATATCTTCGCACAGATCACGTGATAATCTAGTTGTCGGTGGTCGCTGGATATCAATGTAGCCAAACATGTGTGTGGTCCGTTGTACCGCCGAACCTCCCAGGTCCCCTTCCGTGCTCGAAGGCTGATGCGAATCATCCATGTGCAACCCTTCCCAAACTCCTTGCATCTCCCATGGTACTTAAGATGATCTGACTCCATCACTCTATACTCAACTCCGCGCCGAATGCTGTAATCCTTTACAGTAAGCACAGCTTCCTCCTTACTATGGAAAGATTCGCCAACTTGAAATTCAGTTACAGAATTTTCCTCGTGCAAGCCTCGACCCCCAAAGGTTGGTGCTGAATCCGTCGGTTGGCTGATGGCTCCCAGATCCAAGGTAGAATAATGTGCAGGTTGCTCATGTGTGCCGGCACTTGACGGCGGTTGACATCTTGCTGGGTTTTGCAAAATTTCATCATCACTGTCCCTTCCAATGTCAGCAGGCTCTTCATCGGAATCATCCTCTTGCATAGCATTTTCCACCCGATCCGGTTCTCCCTCATGTCCTACATCTGGAAATGGATGAGTTGAGGTGTGTGTTAGGATTCACGTTGGGCAAACTGGAGTTTGAATGGAAGTGATTTTGTAGAATTGATTTTGGATAGAAGTGAGTTTGTGCCAACATGATTTATGTTTGGCAATTTTTACTAAAATTGATTTTGATAATATAAATTTTGTTTGGATAATATTAGTTAAAATTACTTCTAGATAAATAATTAATTAATTATTAAAAAATATAATATTAAATTATAATATTTTTTTAAGTATATTTAATCTTTTTTTATATTTCTTTTAGTATATTTTTTATATAATATTTTTTATAGTACTTTATTTTAGTATGTTATAATTTTTTACTATTATAATAAAATTTAATATTTATTTATTAAATTAATAATTTTTTACAAGTTATATTTTTATTATTATTTATAATTAATTTTTTATTTAATTTATCATTTCTAATAAGAACAATAATACATATTATAAAAAAATTAAAATAGTAAACAGTTGCCAAAAATTAGAATAATTATTTTAATATTCACAGTATTTATTTAGAAAAAATTATGGAAAAACCAATAATAACTAGCAACCTAAACGTGCGTTGAGTAAACGTAGAAGCTATAATTTCTTACTTCTAGTAAACGAGCTTTTGGGATGCAGAATCACGTTAGCGTTCAAAGAAAAAAGTTGCCAAACATAAAAAAACAACGTTCAAAGCACTCAAACGCACTTTTATCCTCTTCAACGTGTTTCACAAACACACCCGAGGTGAATGGCCCAACTGGACCGGCTGGTCGATACTCCAACAAACACTCAGCTGCAACAACGGGCATCGAGGTGGAGGCACCCCCATCGTGGTGGACTGGGACTGGGGGTTTGGAGAGGATGCACCAGAACTATCGATCCCATGTTCCAGCTTCGCAAACAACTCATGTATCCTCACTTCCGGAAAACTCCGACGACAATGAAACAACACCTGCATATCTTCATCTGTTCGTAACATGAACGTTTCGTATTGCACACCGGTTGACACAACCGCAATAGGGATCTTGTAGAACAGCTTCTTCACCCACTTTGTGCCACCCGCGGCCAACTTCTGCAGTATACTGCTCTTCAAATCCAACAGTGTATCAGACGACCTGACAAAAACACTCAACGGTTCTCTGTCTGTAAACTTCACACCGTGCCTCTTACTCTTTTTTTATTTTTCCAACATGATGCACTAACACCAAAAAGCTCTCTTCACTCTCCATTCCTCAAGTTATGAATGAATGAGAATGACACTCTACACAACTTGTTGGGTATATATAGGCATCTTCCCATCAATCTACATTGTTCATAATCCGCTAGAGTGTGTAGCGGATTATGAGTGTAGCGCCATTTGGTTATAAACCGCTATAGGGTGTAGCAGTTTATGAGTAACTCAGCCATCAACGTAATCCGCGATACCCTGTAGCAGATTACGTGCAATTGAGTTCCGCTACAGAGGTAGCGGATTATATATAGTTGCATTTATTGCATTTATGTCTGGAAATTATCAATGTTGTATTTATGTAAAGATTTTACTCCTTCATTTTATTTGCGTAAATTGTCCTAAAATATATGTGATTAAGTTATGTCTTAATATTTTATTTGATTTAAAATAAATATAAAGATTATAACAAATAAAATTATTTAAATATTTTTATTAATTAAAAAAATAAAACGTATCCTTTATTATTGCCTCTGCATCATCGTGAGGAGCTCGTAGTAACTGAGCAAATGACTGCAAAATATAGTACACAGATACAATGTTAAGAGTATCAATGATGCAAGTTTAAGTCATTAAGACTCCAAAAGGATCCTTGAAGCACGGAGATCAAGGTGAGAAAAAGAGAGGGGGCATTTGCCCCACTTGAAGTTTGAAAATAAATTAATAATATATATAGATTAATACACTATCAGAAATACACGATATTAGCTACGAAAAAATTGTGGTTAAAATTACGAAAATTTGTGGTAATTAAACATTAACAACAAATACATATTCGTAATTAATAAGGGCGACATCTTTTTAATTAGTCACGGTTTTTGATTTGTTAGTCACAGTTTTGTGATCCGTAAAAATATTTAAATAGTCACAGTTTTTATATTATTGTCCACATTCTAAATCGTGGCTAAATGAAAATAATGTAACTAATAAATATAATTTTACCACAAATTTTTT
The DNA here is from genome assembly GCF_000817695.3 of Arachis duranensis. Lineage (NCBI taxonomy): Eukaryota > Viridiplantae > Streptophyta > Magnoliopsida > Fabales > Fabaceae > Arachis > Arachis duranensis. Next base: position 102,204,365 of record NC_029772.3, on the reverse strand, counting down.
CGTAATTAATATTGACAGGCTAAACTTTTTTGCCACCTTTTTTCTGTGACTAAACAATGTTGGGTTATTTAGCCATAGTTTTTTCTGTGTCAAAAAAAGTATGTACAAAAAATATTTAACAGGCCAGATTTTTTTTTCATGCTTTTTTCCGTGGGCAATATTAATGGGCTATTTACCAACACATAAATCCGTAGCTTTTTTTTTAATTAAAAAAATTTCTGCCATAATTACCAATTGAATATTTTTTTAAATTGTTATTGTATATATTTATTTCTATATATATACTAACATGTTAAAAATATTTTATAATAATAAAAACCATCAAAGCAACGATAATAACTATTAAAACAAAAAAATAGCAAACTAAGTAATAACGGTAAAGCATATGCATTGTTCATATATATCGTAAAGAAATAGCAAAAAGTAAGTTTTATAATTCTGTACGACAAAAAATAAAAGTATCTCTAATAACAGTGTAAACTAGATATAAATTAAGATTAAAATAGATATGACATGAGGTGCATCAATCCGACTGAATGTGTGGCATAGAATAAGAGAAGGTATGTACTTCATTACCGTACTTCTGTTGTAGAAATCTGTGGAGGGTTGTCACTTGATCTTTAGCTTCTTGAAGTTGCCTTTCCAAATCTGCAACATGCTGTTGGGATGCACTGCTAGAACTTTCGCATATTGCCTCTCCAAAGATGCACTTTGACTTACCATTCTCAAGACCACAAACTTTTTCAATTACATCATCTGGATGAGCCAAAACTTTTGACTGAATACCTTCAGTGGCAGCACGTGCTTGATCTTCAGGCAAATACTCTGCTATTTTTTCCTACAAACCAATGCACATCGCATTGGATTAGAGTATTGACATAATTAAGGCATATAAAAAATATACGGCCATATAAAAACAAATTCAGACATTCATAGCTAATTGTTGTCCTTCCCCTAATTGTTGTCCTTCCCGCTTACATAACTCCCATCTTTCTTTAGCAAAGTTGATACAATAATCTCGCTTCGACACAAAGGCCTTTCCAATTTTTTCTTCTGATACAATAAATAGAATATTAAAGGTAATCACAAATTTAATTAAAACCGCTAATTTTATAGAAATAGTATAACAGTACTAGGCTCAATAATAAAAAAAATAATACCACTTGAGTTGCTCTTTTAGCATTACTTTTACTTTCACTGGCATGTGAAACTATAAATTTCTCACGATTTCTAACATTTTGCAAACATTGTTTCTATGATTTTCAAGAACAAGAAATTAGTAAATAAATGTTACTAGATATTCATAATAAATATTCAATAAAAAAAATAAAAAAAAGCATAGATTAAGTATTTACCTTTGTTTTAGGGTCCATATAATGATCCACAAAAGCAGTCCATTCAACAGGCGGTATGTCTGAGGGATTCGCAGCCAGAATTTCTGTCTTTTTTTGTTAGAAAAGAAGTATTCTCCTCGTAAATTATATTTATGGGCCTTCCATCTATTACCTAAGGTCCTTAGAACCCATTTAACGCCAGCAACATAATCAAACTCAAAATTTTTCTTGAAATATTTCATAGAGGAGATCAATTATTAAATGACAATAAATCAATAAAAATGCACATCAAAGTGAAATAAACTTACTTCAATAAATTTTTACTGTCTTTTTGTGTTATCTTCTGGTATCTTATCCCATCTTTTAATTGATGGATAATGTTCCTCCAACCTTTTATAATCTCTTAAATTTTAAACCCAAACATGAACATCAAGAGTAATAAATCATATAACTAGATTCAAGAATTTATGATCCGTGAGGAATGCCATAAGATAATGCCTATGAGCAATGCGAATAAAGTTAACGACGTAAGTGCTACTAAAAATTACAATTTGTGCCCCATGAATGATAAATTATTTAAGGTCTTCTTGGTCAAGGTTTGAGTAGTTTGCCGTGATCATGCAAGAGAAGATAACAACAATATATAATAAAACCAAAGCTTAAATCAATAATTCAAGGGATCAAAGAAAATTTCTGCAGTAAATAAAAAATTCTGAAAATATGAACAACTATATCCACTTTCATAATAACTAGTTTAATAGCAGTAAATTTTATATCACTAAATAGGATTAGAATTCATTTTATATAAATAAATTGAAAAGTCCAACATGAAAAAAATATCCGTCAATGTAGTAATGAGGACTACCATTCTATTATGTGTTAGTGATATCAAACTATTTTATCAAAACGTCACACATAAAATGCATCATGTTAGAGAAAAAATTACCGTATTAGGAATTCAAGTTCTTGGTTGCTGCTAGTCTTGTGCCAACTTTAGAGTTTTAATTGATGCTTTGTACAAGGCAGACAATAGAAGATTAATTTCTTACAACATCGAACCAAATAATACAGATACATGCCCATTTTTAAATCCTCATCTAATCCATTCTTTTTTTCTAAAATAGAGACATACCAAATAAAATAAAAAATTACAAAGGATCAAATTTAGAAAAAAAACCTGGAGAAGTTGATGTTGTTGACGACAACGACGTTGAACAGTGTGATCGAGTATTTTCTATTGAATAATTTTTCTTTTTTGTACAAATAAATTATAGAAATAGATACTTTTATTTTATTTTTGACCAAAAGACTAACAATAATCTTGGTTGAATATGTATATTTCTTTTTATTTGCGTCATAACTGTGATAACATTCACTGGTAGATAATAAAGTTTATAAATTTATTAATGTTATATACGATGCTAGTTTATGGAATTAATAACATTACTATTAATACCAAATATAAATAAAAATGTTCACATGAAAAATAAAATAAAACATAAAATAGCATTATCAGTTGAATTAGAAATTTCAGTACATCATACAGTGATGATCATATAGCATGTTCAGTTGAAAACCAAATGTAACATTAAACAGAAAGACTAAGCGTAGATAAAATTGGAATAAACGGAAAGACTAAGCCTAGATAAAACTGGAATAGGAAACTAAGAGAGCTAATAATATAGTGGGGTTATGTTCAACGAAACTAAACTAGATATAATATTCTCCTGAATACCAAATTTCACAAAATCATCTAACTTTCTCACGAGCAACAGGATCCAAATCCTTCTTCCAAAATGGCTTCTTGTTGAGATCAAAATCTTTTACCGTAGCCTGGATTTCTGGTGATTCAGTTGTACAGCGAATATATTCTCTCTTTTGAAAAAAAAAATTGCAATGTGTCGCTTCATGATGATGAATTGTTTTCGACGTGGCCACTCAAACTCACATACTGGCTTGGTTTTAACGCTTGTCTACATAGATAAAAAATACAATGATTTATATTCAATTTACAGTGTTACATACAGGTGCTAGCAACACAATTTATTTTCAAAAGTTACCTTCATATCCATTAATATGACATCTGCATCCCAGTCAGAAAAAATAGTAAAATATGAAAATCCATGCCTTTGTAGATACTGCACACCAAGTGCATATATCTCTTACAAGTTTCCAACCAAACCAAATAACTATAGAGAATTATTAAATGGTAATATCATGTTAAATTCGATAACAAAGCGCAAACAGAATATTAAAGACAACAAACTTCTATACTAAAATCCATAGTAGAAGATGGGGCACTAGTGTAGAATGCATGTGAGAAGGGAGACTTTTTACAGATATTAGTATGAGCATTGAGTGCTATCAGTCAAAAATGCACATTAATCTTATTACACCAAGGCTTATCAAACGTAATTTAAATACGTACAATATATAATTTTTTCTTTCTTCAACATCAAAATGAATTTAATTAATACTTAGTAATTAACTTATAATTAGTTATTATTCCAATTAATCAGAGTTAGTTGTTTCTAAAATAAATTAAAGCAACTCCGTTAAACATAAACATGAGAATTCTAAAAAATACTATACCCCTTTCTATCTCCCTTATCTAAAAAACCTTCACCTTATTAACATTATTATGCATTGTAGCTTTAATTTTATTCAGTCAAATAATAATTTTAATCTATATTATTATTAAATTCACTTACTTCCCTCATCTTCAATTTAATTTCAAATCAACTTATATTCCATCTATAAGTTAATTATAAACATGTATTTATTTTTGAACTGTGGGTCGTCAGAATAAAATAAATTTTGCATGTTCTTTATTATTTATTTATTTATAGTGGAGTTAAATTTTGATTCTGGTTGAGATGCATACTTAAGAAGACACAAAATTCACAACAGTCATCACCAAATTATTAAAAGAGAATTCAATGCTACAATAATGATCTTTCATATATATGAAAAAAATATAATTGATATAAAAAGTGATTTTGAGTTGATAAGTAGTTTACAAAATTAGTTTCTTTTTGTACTCTTTTGTATTTTTCTTATAATTTTAATATATATAACATGGATCATTATTATTGTAGCATTGAATTCTCTTCTAATAATTTGATGATGATTGTAGTGGCTCTTTATATTTGTACTCTCAAATATGTATCCCAAATAGAATCAAAATTTAACTCCACCAAAAATAAATAGTAAAGAATAAAAGGGTAAGAAATACAAACATAACCACCATAAATAAATAGGAAAAAATAAATTGCATTCGGCCAGAAAAAATATTGACAGAAAAAATATGCATGGTAAAAATGAAAGAAAAAGTGAAATTACAAGTCATGATCCGCATCTAATTTTTATACTGCTAATGAACAACATAACCATACTAAGAAATTACTATTTAATCAAACAAGTGAAAATTAACAACTTAGTTAGTAGAAAGTATAAAAATTGTAAATCATCAACCACATTGAAAATTAAATAATTAACATACCTTATTAATTTTCAGTGATAGCACTGGTAAAGAGGGAGAAGAAACCAACTTTCAGAAAACTGACAAAAAAAACATGCACCCTAATATTTATTGTTAAGGTTTAAATTTGAGAAAAATATGAACTGCATAAAAATATTTTGAAAAGGTTGGAGGGAAACACTAAATTAAGCGCGGAATTAAAAATGGACATCATTTCATTTCATCATGGTGATCATTTAGTCCATTACAAATGAGAAAATCCATCTCAAGTTGGCCACGGATAAATAGAAACGTCAAAAAATTCTATAAAATTTGGTTACAAAGATACAATATGTTGCAATTAGTTACCACGGTCGTTGAGCTTTGCTACTATTTATCGTTTATCAGTACCTGCCCGTTGGTAACTTTTATATTTCTGGTAGTGATATATTTTGTTTTCATTATTATACTATGTTTGTTTCCATTAAAATTTATGTTAAAAAAAAAGTTATATTGTTAAATTTAACATGAAACAATCTTTATCTTATTATATGCATCAAAACTTAAAATAAATAAATAAACAAATTCAACATTAATAAATATTGATAATATATTTTTAAAAATAACTAAGTAATTAATTACTAAGTTAAAACTTAATTTTTTAAATATAAGCGAAATTATTAGTTTTTTTTAAAATGGTTAAGATAAAAAAAGAATGATATCTATCTATTAATTAATATTTTTAAATTNGAAAATTATTTCAATTAATTTTTTATTATTTTAAATTAATATGTTTTTATATATATGTCTAACTTTTCTGGATATTTATATGTATGATTTTAGTTTCAAAGTATAAATATATTAATGTTTAGCAAAATTTATTTTAGTATATTTTTGTTCTATAACTGAAATTTTTTATGTCGGTCATTGTTTCGAAGCCTACAAAGATCTAAAGAACGGTCCAATAACTTAAATTGCTCCCTTTTTTTTCTTTCTCTTTTTTTAATCTATTTGGTCTGAAATTTGGTGTGTGATACTGAACGTAACCTAGAATAAGATGAAAAATTAAAGAAAGAGAGTTTTCTACCTCAATTTGATTTTTTAATGCAATATTAAAGGAAATTATTCTACTTTTTTGTTCACATCCAAGTTTATAAAAAAAATTTAAAAATAATTTCATTGATCAAAATTAAGGAAAAAAAAATATGTGGCTACCATGTTTTAAAAGGTTTTTATACCTCTTAAGTTTAAAGCTCAAATTCATAAGTTCACTAAAATAAAAATAGGTAAAATCATAACTGGGTCTAAAACAAACAAAACAAACTAAAATAAAATAAACATAAAATAAATACTAAGAAAGCGATGCCTATTTAATTCATCTTGACTAACGAGAGTCTTCAATACATCTTGTAAATAGTAAGACGTTTGACTTTCCATAATCGTTAATCTTTGTCTTACCTAATTCTTGATGCATTTTCTGAACAAATGATTTAGCCATGTTTGCAAAACCTTCTTTTATTCTCTTAGTTGTTGCTCTTGTAATTGGACCAATTAACATATGACAGTTCTCAGTTTGTCCCACAGAGCTCGTGTCATTCCCTCCCTCCTAAAAAAGATTCATCCTCGAATCTGCATTCAAATCAAAAGGAGATAAGTCAGATATATTAAAAGTAGCTGACACATTATACTCACCTGAAAGATCAATATTGTAAGCATTGTTATTGATCCTTTCGAGCACATGAAATGGATCATCACCCCTAGGGTCTAACTTGGATTTTCTTTGAGTAAGAAACTTCTCATTTCTCAAATGAACCCATATCCAATCACCAGGTTCAAAGAAAAGTTGTCTTTGACCTTTATTCACCTTTTGAGCTATCAACCCATTTTTCTTTTCAAGCAAATCACGTACTTTCAAGTGCATTGCTTTAACTTTTTTAGCTTTACCTTCTGCATCCAAGCTAATAAGGTCACTCAAAGGTAAGAGTAATAAGTCCAAAACAGTAACCATACACAAGTTCAAAAGGAGAAAAACCTGTAGAAGAATAAATGGTTCTATTATAAGCAAACTCAATAAAAGGTAAACAATCTTCTCAAGTTTTCAAATTCTTACCAACAACAGCACGTAATAAGGTCTCTAATCTTCTATTTATTACTTCAGTTTGACTATCAATCTGAGGATGACAAGTAGTAGAGTATAATAATTTTATGCCTAATTTACCCCATAGCACTTTCCAAAAGTTACTAAAAAATTTTACGTCACGATCAGAAACAATAGTTTGGGGAACACCATGCAAGCGCACAATATCTCTAAAAAATAGATCAGCAATATTTGTTGCATCATCAGTTTTATGGCATGCAATAAAATGAGCTATTTTACTAAACTTGTCTACCACAACAAAAATATTATCTCTACCTTTCCTAGTTTGAGGCAAACTAAGAACAAAATCTATAAAAATATCAACTCACGGATACATAGGAACAGGTAAGGGAGTCTACAAATTATGTTATAAAGACTTAGATTTAGCCTGTTTATATGTAATATATTTAGCATAAAATTTTTTAACATCTCTACACATGTGTGGCTAGTAAAAATGTTTAGATAACACATTCAATGTCTTATGCACACCAAAATGACCCATCAAATTCCCATTATGTGATTCCAGAACAAGTAAGTCCTTCATAGAACAAGCAGAAACACAAATTCTATTATCACAAAACAGAAAACCTTCATGTTTATAAAATTCGTTAAATGCACCATGTTCACAAGAGGCACAAATAGCAAAAAAGTCAGAATCAGTTGCATACAACTCATTTAAAAATTCAAATCCTAACAACTTAGAAGTAAGTGTAGTAATCAAAGCATACCTCAGAGATAAAGTATTAGCAACTACATTCTCTTTAAAATGTTTAAATGCAATCACATATGAAAATGTCTCAATGAATTTCACCCATTTAGCATGTCTTTTATCAAACTTACCTTGTCCTTTAAGTGCTTCAAAGATTCATGATCCGTGTGAATCACAAGCTCCTTAGGTAAGAGGTAGTGTTGCCAATCCTCCAAAACCCAAACCAAAGCATATACTTCTTTGTCATAAGTTGAATATTTGCGCGAGCTAAATTTAACTCTTTACTAAAGAAGGCAATAGTTCATTTTTCCTGCATCAAAACAGTACCTATACCAATCCCAGAAGTATCACATTCGATCTCAAAGGTTTGATCAAAGTTAGGTAAAACAAGAATAGGAGCAGAGCACAAACAATCGTTTAGGGTATAAAATGCAATTTCTTGTTCCTTTTTTCCATTTAAACCCAATATCTTTTTTAATAACCTCTGTGAGAGGCATAGTAATGGTAGAAAAGTTTTTCATAAATCTCCTATAAAACTCAGCTAACCCATGAAAACTTCTTACCTCAGAAGCATTCTTGAGCGTTGACCATTCACGATTAGCCTTTACCTTTTCCTCATCAACCTCAATTTCATTCGCACTCACAACAAAAATAAGAAATACAACTCGATCAGTACAAAATGTGCACTTTTTAAGATTGACATGTAATTTTTCTTTTTGAAGCACTTCCAAAATAGCTGAAACATGTGACAAGTGGTCATCCAAACAACTGCTATAAATGAAAATATCATCGAAATAAACAACAACAAATTTACCTAAAAATTCTCGCAAAACATGGTTCATTAGACGCATAAAAGTACTAGGTGCATTAATTAGCCCAAAAGGTGTAACACTACCACACAGAGCTTTACGCTTAAGTTGTAAAACAGAGGTGGTGTGGTATTACGACCTCTAAAATAAAATATATATACATATGATAATAGAAAGAATATAATATACGTCTTGGAAAGTAAGTAAAGCAAAACCGCAAAAATAAAAAATGCAACGCTCAGAAATAACGTAACTTGCATACAAAGAAACTAAGGTTCATAAACATATATATACAGAAAGTAAGAACAGAGGGTCAAGAGTACAAGATAACAAGCTCCTAACTCAACACATATATATATATATATAGCCCAAAATACACAAAAGAGGTCCTAGTTCTCCATACACCTCTAAGAGGCACAAAAATAAAACAAGTTGTTAGGAGAGTTATATACATATAGTCATATATAAAAGTACACAAAACAAAGTTCCAAAATGATCCACTTTGCTAAAGAACTCCAGACGCCTAGCGAGGTGCTTCTCGACCTGCATATGAAAAACAACAAATATCTGTATGGAATAAGAACTGGAGGTTCTCAGCGTGGTAGAGGTGCTGCATACATAAGATATAAGGTCCTGGAAAAGTCAGAGGCAATCCTAGAACTCCGACATTCAAATTATAAAACTTAAATATTTAAAACTGAAACCATAAACAGGGTGGTCTCTAAGGCTTCCTAAACTTAACCCAAACCATACCATAATCCTCAAATCTTCCACCTTTTCTCCAATCCTCTAACTCCGGTGCACAGACAAGCAAAACAAACAAGTCAAGCACATACAGAAAGCATATATAACAAGTAACCAATTAGCAATTAACATGAATAAACAATTAAGCAAGCTAAGACAATGGACACTCAAACAAAACATACAAATGCACATGATGCATGCCTTTTCTACTGGTCGTGAGCTCACGTGTCGGTTAACTGCCAGAACCCGACACACCCGGTAGCTAATCCGAATACCATCTTTCAACTGCGCATCCCCAGGAGGTATAAAATTGGGGGATTAGTGCTCTACCACCTTCTCTTGGAGGCATACCAGGGGGAATAAATTGGGAGATTAGTGCTCTACCACCTTCTCCTAGTGAGGCCGTGCCATACTGGTCGAGGGATTAGTGCCCTACCACCTTGCAGACAAAGAGAGAAAAAGAATGTGAGAAAATACGTTAGGGGATTAGTGCCCTACCACTTTTCTCACATCCCACAAAAGACAATCACAATAAATGCGGGGAAATGAATCGAAGGATTAGTGCCCTACCGCCTTCCCCACATCTCACAAAACACAATCACAAGGAATGCGGGAGAAAAAGATCGAGGGATTAGCGTCCTATTGCCTTCCCCGCCTCCAACACATCAATATCATCATTATGTCCATTTAATCTCAAAATTCATCATCATCATTCCTTTACATTCATTCATTATAGTCATGGCATCACACATATACCTCATATCTTTGCATTTTCGTACATAATTCATCATTTCAAATCTTACTTCACCCTCAAGCTACCACCTTTTCCTACCTTCATCTTATTATTAGGCATACCACTAAGATCTAGGGGCTAAAACAGTAAAAATAGAGGTTTAGAGGTTTGAAATTAAGTTTTAAAACACAAAATTCATGTTTGCTGAAACAGGGGTCACGCGTACGCGTGGGAGTGAAATTTGCCTATCACGCGTACACATTACCTCGTCCGCGTACCCATGCATGCCAAATAGAAATCGCCCATCCGCGTATGGAGGGGTTTGCGTACGCATGCATTGTAGATGAGTAAAAAAATGGTTAAGTCTGTAGAATTTTAAATTTTACATACCGAACTTCGGACGTGCATAATTTTGTCATTTTAAAATATTTTTCATCCGTTCTTCGAACGGCGTAAACTTCACGGATCCAATTTTTATATGAAAGAAGTTTGAAACAATTTGGGAGTTCGGAAGCTAAGTTATGGCTCGCCGAAATTCGGCCAAAAATAAGATTTTCACAAAAATTCATAAACCTCTATTTTCACCAAAAATCAAACTCAATATCAACTTTCTATACACATAAACAACACCACAACATACCAAATCAGCATCACAACTCCACATTCTACCAAAATCAATCATACCTTATTCTTGTATACAAATTCTTTCAACGTTTTCAATAATAACATCAAAATCATTAACCTGAACATATCCACCATCAACATTCTCATTTACCATAATCAAAGTCATCATTCATTAACCTTCTTACCACATCAACTATATTCATACTACCAAAACAATGAATTTATCATGCCTCATCAAATTACACATATACATTGTCAACTAACTATTAATCAAGTTCAACATTCTCAATCCAACTTATCCTAAGTCGTCTAGCCTAAGTTTTCACAAGACATTATATATTAAATACGAGAAACAAAAACCATACATTGGCCGATTTTCTCATAGAATTCAAGGGCACCACCAAAATGTTCAAAATTCAGCCCCAAGAATCCAAAGTAATGACACCCAAAGCTCCACCAAGACTCCAATATTCACAATCAAGTTCCAATTTACATATATACACACCTAATACACATTACCATATATGTATACCCAAAACTAAATACCCAACACACAAAATTAATGAATTAATTAGGATTCTAGGATTATCACCTTACTCAAGCACCAACGAAACAAGATTAAGCGTTTTCCTCAAACTAATTCGAACCTAAACACTGGAATTAAATAATTTTTAACATCTTTACTCACAAATTTTTAAAATTGAAAATGAAAAAATTGAGGAAGAAAACGTGACTAAAACTTTGTAGAGCTCGATACTGCGAATGCGTGGTTGTAAACGAGACGGCAAACAGAGCAAAAAGTTATGGAGGATTAAATTGAATTCAAAGGTTTGAGTTCTTCTTCCTTTTTCTCCTCTCCATGAATGTGTTTCATGTGATTTGAACAGAAATGAGCTTCATAATTATAGTTGACAATATTTTGCGTAATTATAATACTGTGTAATTATTATTATTCCTATTATTTAAATTATTAATACACAAAAACTAAATCTTTTAAAATATTATTAGTTGTACTAAAATTTCTTATTAGCGTTAGAATAAAATATCTACATAAAAAGTTAGTTGTAGTAAAATATTTTATTAACGTTTTGCTTTAAAGTAATTATGCATAATTATAATTATTTATTTTTAAAATAGCTACTCAAATGAATTTAGCATTAATTAAAATTTTCTTTTTTATAATAAAGTATATCAATCTTATTATACTACTGTTGTATCAATGTATAATAATTTTAATCAATTATGGAAGTTAATATTAAGAAATATTAATATAAAAGGAAATTATTATTTAAAATTAAACCATCATATATTATTATTTATTCTTAAGATAGATCATCAAATTAATTTAGTATTAATTAAATTTTTTTATTTTAAAATATATCAATTCTATTATTTTACTATTGCATGAATGCATAATTATTTTAATTAATTACGTAAAATTAATGTTAAAAAATATTAGTATAAAAAAACTATCATTTAAAAGAAAATTATCATATATTATTAATATTATAAGACAATCATGCATAATTATACTTATTTATTTTAAAATAGATAATCAAATTTATTTAGCATTAACTAAATTTTATTCCTATTTTAAAGCATAACAATCCTATTATATTACTACAGTAGTATAATATATAATTATTTTAATCAATTAATAAAATTAATGTTAAAAAATATTAATATAAAAAAAGTTATTATTTAAAAAAAAAACTGTCGTATATTAATTAGATTATACATTAATCATGCATAATTAAATTATATAATAGTAATAATGTACAGTACTCATCCGTTTAAACAAGTGCTGGAAGTTTGATGTCGTATTATACATGCAGTAATTCATTGGTCTGGGGATGTCAACGGAACAGGGAGAAGGCCAGGATGGAGGATACCTCTTTGCTCCCCATCCCCGTCCCCAAATTTACTCTCCATCCCCGTCCCCGTTTCTGTTTTCCGTTGTGGGAGAATATTACTCTCCCACCCACATTCTCCACAGGGTCTCATTTTTTTGCGTGGGTCCCATTCTCTATCTCTTTGATAGTTTTGACTAATATTAGTTTTCATAGGAATAGAGCAGAAAGTATCCATTATATACAAAAACAGTAAAATTTTATACAAAAAATCTAAACGATAAGATGGTGACTTCTTTCAAAATGACGCAGTGGGGGATGCCCCGGCGAGGCAGAACACAGAGCAGTGGACGAAGTGGGAGACGCGACAGCAGAGAGGAGAATGGACACGATAACAGAGTTGTGAAAATGAACACCACTAATATAGAGAACGACGTGGTGAGGGTTATGGAACGGTGAGGAGTGACAATGCGGTTAGACGGGAGAGTGGCGAGGGGATGGCTGCAGAGAAGTTGGAGTATGAATGACGCTAGAGATCTATGAGTTGAAGAAGGATTATGCAAATGAGGATTAGAAATTTTGGGTTTCTCTCACTCTCTCTCCCTCACTCTCTCTCTCTATCTCTCTCTCTCTCTATATATATATAAGAAATAAACTATTAAGAACAATTAAGTAAATTTATAAAATTTGGGGATTAGGAGGGACGGAAGGGGGATCTTCGCTCGAGTCCCCGCGCCTGCCTCGGGAGAATTTCGCCCCCATCCCCATCCCCGCAGAAAAAATCCTCCACAGTCGGATCTCCATTCGGGGCAGTCTCCGCAGAGATCCGCGCGTCTTGGAGAGTTTTGCTATCCGTACATTGGCCAACAATAAACTATTAAATAAAGCTTAAATCTGCGACGAATTAATCCTTTGTCTGTCAGGTTAAGGATATCGTGGATAACAAAATTATATACATTTTCTCGTAAAAATCAAAATATTTTTTTATTACATACTATATTTTTTTGCTTTACTTAATCCAAATATTTTGTTAATTTTTTATTATATATTTTTATTTAATTTTTGGATAAATAATAAAACTAGTCAGCTGCAACGGGTATATCTTGTTTATAGTGTAAACGAGATATATGAAATGTTCATCTCGTTTACAGTGTAAACGAGATAAGTAGAAGACAAAGTGGCAGCAGCTATAAAAGGATGTGTAATCCTTGGTATTCTCCACAAACATTTTTCATCCTTTTTCTTTCTGGTTTTTCTCACGAAACAAGGCATTAATAGCCAGTAATAGTCTATACATAGTTGTGCTTGTTTATCCCAATTATTGTATTATGAGAAATGGTGACATTTGAGTGTGAGAGTCTGATATTGTTTCGCACTTAACGTGTGAATACGTTGTCAGATTTGAAGAGTTTAATATTGAGCAAATTCGGTGGTATAGAAGTGAGGGAGATTGGAAGGGTGGCGTATATGTTGCTGGCACCCATGGGTAACAGAGTCTTCCGGTTTCGACTATTCCGACTTCAAGGGGACAAGCATGTACGACTGATGTTCGACATCCATAGGAGGATCATGGTGGAGCAGGTAATGGAGTTTTCCGCCGAGGTGGGACATAGTGATGGTGGTGGTTCCGTACACTCGACCTATATACAAGACGACCGACCTCTCGCACCACCGCTCATTCATGTCGCCATTCTAGTGGATGAGGCAGAGGAGGGCAAAGAGGAGTCGGACAGTAATTACGTGGAGGACAATGTGAATAGTGATTCGCCATTTCATGTATCTCGTTTATAGTGTAAATAATATTTATATATCTCGTTTACACTGTAAACAAAATAAGACTAAAATATTTAAAACGATAAATAATTTTTAAATTATTTATTTTAATAATCATCTCATTTATTTTATTTATTAAAATAAAAATCCCGAGCCAGTGAACCATTTCATTCTAAAGTTTTTTTTTGGGGGACTATTCAAAAAGTTGAATTTGTAGTTCAAGATTTTTTTTTCATGAATGATTAACTTTTCATTAATTAAAAATAAGAACACACTTTCCTAAAATAATATTTACAACAAAATTTTAGCAGCCCACCCGTCTAAAACAAAAATCTATAGATAGAATCATTATAATAATTTGCAAACATTAAATATATATTAGTAAAAATATTTGGATTACGTATTTGAGAATTTAAGAGTCTTGAAAACATAGGTATTTAATTGAATAAATAATTGTTTGATAACATTTTATTTAAAAATAAATAAAAATTATTTAGGAAAAAAGAATTACACCAACTCCTTTTGGAATTTAGTGAATTTTGTCATCAAATATTTACAAAATAAAAGTTCTACTGTTATTTATTTATTTATTTTTGGACAAAAGATAATATGAGAATAAAGGAAAAGGAAGAAGTAGAGAGAACGTTTCAATATTCAGTTGCGGAAAAAGCGCTAGACGCGCGGGAGAGGAGCGCGTGGGAAAGGGTAAGGTCAACGCGCTTTGGGGGGTAGTGTGGGTTGCCCTAATCGCATGCGAGCGAGAACTGGTTCTCTTATCCTGTGAAACCACCATCATAAATTCATATCATCGCTCTTCAGCCATGTCCTCCTTCCTCCACCATCTCTTCGTCTCCGTCTTCGTATTCGCCTTCCTCAATCTCCGATCTGAATTCGGCTGAGTCGGCTTGCTCGATCGCTACCCTCACTTGTCAGATTCGCTTCCGATTCAACCCGGTAAATCGGTGAGTTCCCATCTTCTTTTTCCTTATATCTTTCAGATCTGAAAATTTTCTTCTCTTTTGATTCGTTTTTTGTGCCTTAATTTTTACTTTTCTTCGGTTTTAGGTTGAACAATGGAGCCTATGGACATCGTCGGCAAATCGAAGGAAGACGCTTCGCTTCCTAAAGGTTTTCTTTGTTTTCTTTAATATTTTAATTTTTAATTTTTTCCCCTTAGTTTTTGACGGTGACTTTTTCTTAATTTGATTTGATTTTTAAAATTTTTTTTTAACTGGCTTTATTTTGATTGCATACATATCACATATGTGATATTTATATTTTCGTTGAGTTCGTTGGAATCAATTTGTTGTGTGCATATATGATTTTCATTCCTTTCTGAAAATACTTTGGGATTTAGGGTTAGGATGAGGAGAATTGAAAGAAATAAGTCAAGATTGAGAAACACTTTGTAATTTTCATTGTTTTTAGCAGCTAGCACTAATCTCTCATTATTATTTTTA
The DNA here is from genome assembly GCF_000817695.3 of Arachis duranensis. Taxonomy (NCBI): domain Eukaryota; kingdom Viridiplantae; phylum Streptophyta; class Magnoliopsida; order Fabales; family Fabaceae; genus Arachis; species Arachis duranensis. The sequence continues at coordinate 102,188,732 of NC_029772.3, read as the reverse complement.
TTCTGAGCTGCACTAAGGGGGGAGATCACATTATAATTAATTAATCACTGCAGAAATTTTGTTTCTGTTTGATGACTAGAAATCATCATTCCATATATAGCAAGCCATAGATGCCATATATGCCTTTTCTCTCTCTCACTTTCCTTTCCTTAATTGATTATTATTTATTTATGATTTTAACAGAACAACTTTCTCAATTTTTTGGAATGAAAAAGAATTACGGTTTTCTAGTTAAATTGATAGAGTTGTTATTCATAATACCTGATTGTCACTGTTCTTGTGGACCGGTTTAATTGAGAAAATGCTGTTGACTAATAGTAAAAGTCTGGTGTCTGTTTTCCTGCTAACTTTTGTGGCACTTGAGATTAGGTCTTTTCTTGTATTTTGTTTGTGTTGCTCACCGAAGCTGTTATTTTTTGCAGCAACAATGACAAAAATTATTAAAGAGATGTTACCTCCAGATGTACGTGTTGCAAGAGACGCACAAGATCTATTGATCGAGTGTTGTGTAGGTCGGATTTCCAACTTTTGGTGTTTTTCTTGTTACTATTTTTTGTATTCTTTTAGTTTGAGGTGATTCTCTATCCAGGGCCTAAATTCTATATAATGGATCTTTCTTAGCACCATAATTTGTTATGGAATCTAGACCCTGCATAACATGTTTGTTTTTGTATCTATATTTGGTGGGCATGAAAAAATTATGTTATTGAATGGCAATTTATGCTTCCTTTATTTTAGCAGTTTCCTGTTTCATATTCTTATTTTACTCAGTTAACTGAATAATAGTTGTTTATCAATGCAGAATTTATAAACCTTGTTTCGTCGGAGTCCAATGAAGTCTGTAGCAGAGAGGAAAAACGGACTATTGCACCTGAGCATGTACTGAAGGCTTTAGAGGTGAATATTCTTATATTCATCAACCCTTTGTATATATCGCTAAGTTTGCATGCGATTCGTCTGCAATTTATACTTAAGTGTTAATCTGGCCCCATGGAATTATCTTGGATTGTTGTAAACTAAAGATAGCCATAGAAGATGTTATAAGCAATTATGGATTGGAGATTTTCAAGAATGGATAAATATTAGATGTTTTAAACTGGGCCTTATATGCTTACTTTTTTCTACTTAGGTCCTCGGCTTTGGCGAGTACATTGAAGAAGTCTATGCAGCATATGAACAGCACAAGCTGGAGACCATGGTAATCTTAACATTTATGCACCATCCATGCTGAGTTCGAGTGTTCTTTTACAATTAGCAATATTGCTTTCTGTTAACCTGCCACCTTCCCTTGAGGTTCTTAATCTGTGAGAACTTGCACATGAAAGGGGGGGTATATGAACACGTGGAGTGTTCCCTTTTGATGAACCAATTCCAGTGTTTTACCTCTGTATTTGAGAAATCTTTTTTGAAGTTGCACTTTCCTGTTTCCTAATTGCGGAATTAGATGAAAGATGCAGTGTTTGTAGGAGAACCTGTAGGATATACCATCTCCTACTATTCTATTCTGGGTTTTTTTTCTACATGCTGTTTGTGAGCACGTCCTTTGTTTATTTTTCTATTGATATTTTAGTAGTTCTTGTCATCACAGTCCCTACTCTTTCCGGTTCTATCTTTGGAATATAGGCTTTTTTGCTCTATCAACTTGATGGAATGATGAATTTGTGGCTGACAATAATGCATCCTTCTGATTTAATGATTAATTAATAGTAAGCGGATGAATGGTCTAGTATTCTAGCTTTTGGTACACCGGTATCATTTTGGGTAATGAGAAGTTTGAGCAGTTTTTTGAGGCAGTTAACTTTATTGTGTGCAAAATTACTTGGGAAAGGGAAACGATTTTCTGATTGGTTATTGTTTCTCCAGCAGGACTCTTTAAAAGGTGGTGGTAAGTGGAGCAATGGAGCTGAGATGACCGAAGAAGAAGCATTAGCAGAGCAGCAACGGATGTTTGCAGAGGCGCGAGCCAGGATGAATGGCGGGGCTATTGCTTCCAAGCAACCAGAAGCTGACCAAAGTTTAGATAGCTAACTCTAGGACCTCGTGTTTTCTCGAAGCGTGGGCAAAGGCATCTCTGACATCTTTTCCTGCCCTTCTAATTAGCTCTGTTGTGTACAAAAGCCACTCACTAGTTTGCTGGCCTATGTGGATGTGCTCTCCATTTGTATTCTATCCTTTTATGAATCCATATTTGTAAGTCAATGTAATTAGTGAGAGTTCGTGAAAACCCTCCACTATTTAGAGTTACGTGTAAGTATTTAATCTGCATTTTGTGTCTTCTACACACTAACAGCTCGTAGCTTGAAGCTGACGGTAGCGACTATATTAGATTGTAAAAGTTATTGATGAATATGTAGAAGCAATGGTATTCTGTTTATTTCTGTTAACTTGTTAGATATGAGACATCATTCAACCTCTCCTTTCTTCTCGCAGGTATGATCCGTCTACATCTATTTTTGTTAAATTAGCTCCTTTTGTGTTCAACTTAAATGGTATTTATCCTCTGGTTATAGGTAAATAATTATTCGGAGATTTAACATGATGGCTTATTTTGACAAAATGTAAAATTATGTACTACTTTTTCCAAATGCGGTTTGTTATTTTAAGAGGAAGTATCATGTTTAGGTTTCAATTCTGTGTTAACCCCGTTATCGTATTCGGGTGTACCAGAAGTATTATTACTCTAATTTCTGTACGTTTAGAAACATTCAATTAATGTTTCTATTCTACTACGCTATAAGTCTCCTTTCTTGTTTTTGCCTAATCATAGCCGGAAATCGAAAATAATCTTATTTCTGATACTAGATTCTCCTGTTTTTCTGTTTATGATCTTGGCGTTGGGAATCGAAATCTCAACACACTAATAAAATGTCTTATTGGTTAACGCATCCGAATTATTGTGTCTGTTCTATCCTACTACTCTACTCCCTATATTATTAAACACTCGATAGTTCTGATAAACTAATACGAGTTTGGGTTAAACATGGCTTTTCCATTTTGTTGACAGCGTAGAAGGATTTAGAAGAAGTGGGGCCATGGCAAGGTACAAATAGGGTGTCAGTTCGTAGATACGTGTAATGTAGGCTCTGTAGCCAGCAATGAGCCATGAGAATTCAGTAATCCCTCAAGATGACGTCATCATGGTGCACCTTTGCACTAGAAGACATGAAATGGTGCAGAGGAGTGTGCTTGCTTGCTACTCTCCTGAATGCATGTCTAGTTTCAACAGTGATGGCTTTGTGCTTTGTTTTTTTTCTCTCTTAAATTTTTCTCTAATTTCTCTTTTTTACCGTTTTGGGTGCATCAAGTCAAAAGAGCTTAGTCAAGCACAATTCCCCCCTTCTCTATCTGTGGCTGAATGCCCCACCAGAAAGTGAAACAACAAACACATTGTCTCCTTAGATTCCTTTCTTTTCCATTTGAAAATTGCACTCTCTCTCTCTGTGCCTGATTTCCCATATCAGCTAGTGGGACTGCCTATGTTTCTTTTGTCAGGATTCTTCTCTTGCTCTCTCACACACTATAGATATTAGATATAGATTCATATAGATACATAGATACATGCCTATAATTACAAAGAAAGAACCAAACTTTCTTATTTAATTAACCATAAAATCCTCAACTAACAGTATAAAGAAGAAGCCACACTCTCTGTGTGTGTGTTTCTCTGTCTCTCCTTTCCCCCTTCTCTTCTCTGCTTTTTTAACCCTTTACTCTTCTCTTCTCTAATGAAGACACTACTCATGGAGAGGACAACCACCTCAACAAACTCAACAACCTCATCAACCTCAAACTTAACCTTAAACTCTTCAGGAAACCCATCTCAAGACATGTCTTCCAAGAGGCACCACTTCCACTGGACTAACAAAGTTGGAAACGAAGAAGAAGAACAGCAAGAAGAAGCTGAACTATCACTTCCCACTTCCCAGACAGTGTCCAAGATCATAGAAGAGGAGACAAAAGCAGCAAAAGAAGAACAACTTCTTGACAACAAAGCTGTTCAAGGAACAACTTCACAAGCAAGGAGGAAGCTTCAGGCAGTGGCAATCTCCAAACTCCGTTCAGTTCTCACAGTTTTCAACAAGAACCGTTCCAACCTACCCTTTGGTCTTGGCCCTCGTGTAGTTGGAACACTCTTCGGTTACCGTCGTGGCCATGTCCATTTTGCTTTTCAGAAGGACCCCACTTCACAACCCGCGTTTCTCATAGAGCTTGCAACACCGATAAGCGGTTTGGTTCGGGAAATGGCTTCTGGGTTGGTCAGAATCGCCTTGGAATGTGATAAAGAGAAGAACAAAGAAGGTGTAGAGAATGAGAAGAAGGAGAAGAAGGAGAAGAAGCAAGCGAGGCTTCTTCAGGAGACTCTGTGGAGGACCTATTGCAACGGTAAAAAGTGTGGCTATGCTACAAGGAGAGAGTGTGGGCCTAAAGACTGGGATATTCTGAAAGCCGTGGAACCAATTTCAATGGGTGCTGGTGTTCTTCCAGTGAACAACAACAATGGTGAGGGTGGTGGTGGTTCTGATGGTGGTGAAGTTATGTATATGAGGGCAAGGTTTGAGAGAATTGTTGGGTCAAGAGACTCTGAAGCTTTCTATATGATGAACCCTGATAGCAATGGAGCACCTGAACTTAGTATCTATTTGCTTAGAGTCTAGCAGTTCATGGCAAAGTTCTGTTTTTTCAGTTATTATACTTAGTTTCCCTTTGTTCTTTGTGGATTCTGTGAACAGTAGGTTATTTATTTATTATTCCTATTCCTATACTACTTGCTTATTAGCTGTTCAATCATGGAAATGGAGACCTAGTCCTGTCCAAGGTTGTTCTTTTTTTTTTTGTCTTTTCATGTACCCTTATTCTTCATGGAGATGGAGGAAGTTGAGGGGTTTTCTGTTTTTTCTTCTCTCTTTTTTTTTTTTTGGGTAGAGTGGGGTCATGAAAGGTGTATCTGTATAGTTCCTATTATTATTTCTATTTTTCTCTAATCCTTGAATTAGTGATATGAGACTGGAGGTTAATGCTAATCATGATTGTTTTTGCATTTTTCTTTTTGTTTTATAATTCTGGATTTTGATTTAGTGCCTTTTTAGCAAAATTTCATGATTGCCATGTTGTTTGTTTAATTAAAATTGGAGGATTAGCCTTCTATCTTTGCACTGTACTCCCCCACGCTTTCCTTTTTTCATTTTTACCCCCGTTATGTGCTTATTCCCTAGTTGATTTCATTTCATTCATTACAATTGGAAGTGCTGCTTCCACTTCAGAATGTCCCTATTATGTGGTCTTATGTTGGTTACTCCATCACTCTTCACACAGACCATTACTGCTAGTTATAAAATTTGCATCAATCACACTTTCTTTGTGGGTCTAAATACTTCTTTTGCTGCTTATATCTTGAACATACTGTAGTTTGGATTCTATAACGTCAGTCATGTTCTTACAGATTCTACTGCATGTGATCCTTTCTTTACTCTATTTAAGGGGAAGATTACCATATGAGAATGTATGTATAAGCATTGTAACTTGATATCATATATTAATTATTATTTGGGGCTGTGAGTGCCATTTCATTATTTGTTTTGTTTTGTTTCCTTGTGAGTTGTGATTATCTTCTTTCCTTGTTTAGCTTGAATCCTTTATCAGCATGTTCTTTCATACCAACACAATTTTCAGTATTTGGTCCAAAAAGCAAAGATTGTTCCAATCATTGCTTTTTATGTACAAATTTGTTTGGGAAGTGATCCCAAGATTTTTTTTTTTTTGCCCTTTTTCTTTTTCCTTTTAAATTTTAATGCTTAATCAATCATAGAAGTCATAAAAAGCAAATGTAAAATAGAAAAAGGAAAAAATATATATTCAGTTACCCACAATCTGACAACATACCTCATCTTTTTTTTTTCATTTTGCTATCCTTTATTCTTTTGTTTATGCACTCAGCTATTTTGCTTTTTCCACTTGTTGACTGCTTTTTTATTTTGTTTGGCCTAATTGAAATGTATATGAAAAACATTCTTATTTTTCTCACAAGCTTACATGATTCATTGTAATTTGTGCAAGCATGAGTCTCTTAAAGTATTAGACTATATCACTATGTAGCCCACCACATTGAAACATATGTGGCCACAACACTTATTTAATCACAAAAAAGGAAAATTCCTTCAACCTTGATTATTTGATCATAATAGTGATCTCTCCCTTTTTTCACCTTTCCTTTCTCCTAGTTTTCAGGCTTTAACAATTTCCCACTATTTTTTTCCCTGTAGATTAGTAGAGAGAAGAAAATGTAGATTAGAATATGTTGCTGACAGCTAGAGAAACCAATTTGTTACATGCCTTTCACTGATACCGAAGTTGTTGTTCATAAAAAAAAAAAAAATTTATCATCTAGTAATCATTCTTCTTAAGATAGAAAAGCTAATTGCTCCACATAAAGTTTGGCTACTCATTCACATCATTATTGGCCTAATTAGTGCACCAACACACCCCAATCCCCACACTGAAAATATGAAAATAAACAATGGAGATAGAAGAAGAAACCAGAATAATCCCTTAAGGTTGTCGGTGGAACATATTCACAAGTTTAAGGTGTTGTCCGTAAATTAATAAAATGGATCTTACATTGTCATCTTTCTCTCCAAAATCATATAAGTAAATTTAATGCAAATCATTCTATTAAGATCAGGACATACCAATAAACCTTTAGAGTTTATACCTGAGAAGAACTAAACTTGTTCTTTTGTGAAATATGAGGATATCTTTTACTAGTTATGTAAGCCATCTTTGTCTTGGCTTTAACAATTTCGATTGTTCCATTTACTGAAAAATCTTAGTTGATGAATTAGACCAAATAGTTATTATAATTAAAGGGGACTTCAGGTTGATGCTATGCAGTCTATAATTGTTTTGTGTCTTCTTTTTGGTCGGGAATCAAAGATTATTACTACACTTTTCCACCAGGTTGTGTCACTAAGCTATGGGATTCTCATCTATGATCTATGTAAGCTAAGGTTCACACTTTTTTTTGGCATACATTAGAAAATAATGGCTAGAAAGGGACAGCACCTATTTGCTCAAATATATAGCAGCTGTTATGAGGTCTACTACTACAATGTGAGTTTATTTTATAAAGAGTAGTATTAATTGAATATCTAAACGTTAGTGTTGATATGAAGTCCAAAATTTAGTTATTTACATGTTAAAGGAATATCCTTTTCTTATATCAACTATTGCATGATATGTTGGTTCAGAAAAATGTCACAGCACACTTTGGCTTTTTGCACAGATATCTTGTGATTTGTCATTTGTTTCTTTGATCTGTTGGGACTTGTACCTACTACCTAGGAGATCTTTCTATCTGCCATAGATCTTTCCAATCTTTAGGTAGATCAATGGAATTTCATTGAGCTTTGTAATTACTTTTATTTTAACAAATAAGAAAGAAAATATATATGCAGAGGAAGACTTTCTCTTAGTTCATGGATTGCACTATCTGGTATGGTAAAATTTAATCTTCTCTTGTTTCTTACTTCTTAGTAGTTATCATTAAAGTGATGTTACTAATGCCTAAATGATAAAAAAAAAAAACTTATTTTGTGATTTTTTTAAAGAGTAAACCACCAAAAATACACTCGAATAATTTTGGCGCTGATAAAAATGCATCCAAATTTTGTTATCGATAAAAGTGTCCTCAAATAATTTTAAAACGCCACAAAAATATCTAACATTAAATATGTATTTTCAAAAAATGGTTTAAAGATTGAATTTTAATGCACTTTTTGCAAGCATGATTAGAAAAATGAGATGTTTTTATCCTTAAAATTTGGTGATTTTTCCGCTGAGTATATATATAATTTTTTTGCGATTTTTTTTGTCAATAATTAATAATACTTTTAAAAAATCACAAAAAATATATACTTAGCGAAAAATCAACAAATTTTAAGAATAATAATATCTCATTTTTCTAATCATGATTGTAAAAAATCCTATCAAAATTCAATTTCTAAAGTATTTTTTGAGAAATACATATTTAATGTTGGATATTTTTGTCGCATTTTAAAATTATTTGAGGGCATTTTCTCGATAAAGAAATTCGGGTGCATTTTTATCAGCGTCAAAATTATTCGAGCACATTTTTAATAGTTTACCCCCCTTTTTAAAATACTAAAACTTATTTTTGTTATTTTTAAATCATATTTGATATCAAATTAACAATTACTTTTAGATATTCAAATAACATCACTTTTCTCAATATCTTAGAAAAAACTACTTGCTTATCTTTGGGTGTGGTGTTAAGATGATATGAGTATCAAATGTTAAGAGTTAATGTAACACAACTCTTATTTTGTTACTTTTAAGTTTGAATTTAATTTTAAAACATACAATTTTACATATGCATTCAATTACATAATGTTATATTAGAAAAACTAACTATATTTTATATTAATCGCATAAATGGTAATAAAAAAAAACAGATGTAGTTAGATAATTATATAAAATATTTTGTACTACAAATCAAAATTAAACTCTTTGAGTTTTAACATAACTAAAGAATTTAGATATTCTAAAGTGAGAAAATTAGTAAAATAATGTGAAGAAGTATATTAAATTCATAACTCTCATAAAATGTGTGTTTCATTATCCTAATTTAAAAGTGATTAATCTTTCATACCACTTTTCCAACTTCTTCACCTTAGAGTCTTGATCCATAAATAAAAATAGTAGTTCTCTTGTAATAATCAGTCAATCAGCTACCACATTGCTATTAAATTTTCAAAGTGTATGCACCACAAATTCACATGTTGGTTATCCAACTTGTGTCATAATTGTACAGTATTTTCAATGGGGATTAGATGTTTAAGTCAGCATCAAAGGTCATGAATACAATAATAAAGAAACAAATATATTAATTAATCTTGTCAAAATTAACAAACTTGGATTGTACAATGAAAACAACCTTGTCGAAACTGAAATCAAATAATGAAAAGATTTGACTACTTAAAATTGACCCTAATCTACAAGTACATGTCATTATCAAACCTAACACAAATTCACATTACATCTGATTTTTTTCTCTTGTTAAAGTCTATAAAAGTATGGTGTATTGAGGTTGAGGAAACAGTGAATGTACATACATAATAAAAGATTTTATAGTTTCCTCAAGAAACTTCAATAGCCTGAAATAATGAACATGGTTCAGTTTGGGGGGGTGATGATGAGTGAGAAGCAGCACACTTGGGGTCTTGCAGTTGATTGAACTGTTTCCTTATTCATTTGAGGTGCACATCATGTTTGCAATGAGATCTCTCAAACTGAGCTTCCTTGTGTTCTAAGCAACTTCATCTTCCCCTCCTTTTTGTGTAAATCACTTTAAATATTCGCTTTTTGCCGAGCAAAACCAGGCTGTATAATACAACCAAAAGTATATGGAGACAATGCAAACAAGAAAAATAGATTTGTTATTTGCTTTGGTTACAAAAAATGAATGCTGTATTGATTTTCACCATTGAGAAGTAAAGATGAAGATAAACATGGGGTTGGTGAAAATATGATCAATTATGAAAATCTTAAAATTTTCACAAGGAGCAAGAAAGTACTATACCTGAAGAAGCATTGATGGAGGGGGTGCAGTAGTAGGTTCAGGAATGACATGACTTCTGGTTTTTCTGCCATTAAATGTTGCAATAGATGGGCTGTTAGATGTGGTTATGTCCCAAAAGCTTCTCTTCTTGGCAACTTGGACTGGTGATCGAAAGCGATGGCTTGGACTCTTCAACTCGCCATTGCTTGACTCCTTTAGCCTTAGGCTAGCCCTGGTCAACACTCTCTTCCTTACTTCTTCTGCTGTTGTTGCTGCAGTGGTTTGAATTCCACCCTTTTGTGAAAGCTCGCGAATAAGATCATCTTTTTGCTTTAGCTGCAAACTATGATCTTTCTTCATTCTCTCGATCTCTGCCTCCAGTGCTTTCACGGTTCGGTTGAGTGTTCTCACAGCTAGCTCAGCTCCTTTCTTCTTGTTGGATTCTGGAGTGAAACAAGTTCCCGAGAGGAAAGAAGATCTAGTCCTTCGTTTTTCGTTAGGCTGTGTGGATGTTGGAGGAGTAGAAAGAGCTGAAGCTGAAGGCGGTGTTGGAGAGGATTGCGCAGCCAAGGACTGTGCTTGAACAGTCAACAATTTCTGTTGCTGCTTTGCTAGCTGCATTCTCAATTCACGATTCTCCTTTTGCAGCTCGATTACCAACTTGGCCTGGTCAGTTTCTGTCTCCGGCACTGGCAATTGATCCTCATTAGCATCTCTTACCTGCATGAACAGATTACCTTATTTATTCAATGCCATCACAAATATGTTTAGTTTTTGACATGCTGATAGTATGATACTACTTTCCTTCCAAAATATTTGTTGCTTTGAAAATTCGTATAAAGATAGAGTTATAAATGTGTTTAATGTACAACATGATGAAAACTTCGGAACAGAGGGAAGTAATAGCTTGTAATGGTAAAGAGGATTCAACCTTTGTCCGAATCTCCTTGGCTCTATCGGCCCAGTGAACAGTATTCTGTGTTTCGCCAAATGAGAGGTTACTTGGGCTTATATTCGCAATCATGATAGTGTTACATGTTCCTCCTAATGAGTCCTTGAGGAGTTGAGTGAGTTTGGAATTCCTATATGGTATGTGTTTTTTGCCTTCCACAAGAGCATTTATGCAGCTGCTTAGTGCAAGGAGAGACCGGTTTATGTTAGCGCCCTCAAGAGATCTAAGTGTTCTTTGATCTGTGGCAAGAGCTCTCTCTGACCCTGCAAGATCAATCAATGAGAGCTTTCCCACACGATTAACTATATTCATCGCTGCATCCCTAACTCGGTATTCAATCACAACCTATATGTAACAAAAATAAGGTGGATTTTGTTAGTGAGTAGAACATGTCACAATCATAAGGTGGATTTTGTTAGTTAGTCACCTGCAAAATTGCATGTGAACGCGAAGATGTTTCATTCGCACGAGTTGGTTCGGTGGTTCTGTTCTGATTTCCTTGTTGCAGCAATGCCATAACCTGCATCAACCAACCAAGGTGAATACAATGTTAAATAAGGTTCAAAGTTCAAACTCAACTACTTATAAAAATTGGAATTCACTAAAAGGGATGAGAACATTACTTCATCTGTGGAATAAGCTCTATATTGTGTAAGACCTGCTGCCACAATCCCCTATAAAATGTTTGGACAATGTATCATCAGATGTCATTAAAAAGTAAAAGATAATGCATAGTCAACTTGGATCACAAAATTTTTTATGTTTGAATAATATTACTTATGTTCTTGAATCATAAAAGTGAACTCAAGCACTCAACCTGGGGACCAAAATTCATAAACTTGAAACTCAGGAATTCATGGGATGAATTTATGCAAATTTTCATGATCTCATCATCATAATCATGGTGGCACAGGTAGCAAGCAATATGATAAACAATGGCATTAATTAAACACATTAACCTTCTTCAAGAACTTACAATCACATCACAAAACTTCCACTAACATCTCCCATCACACATTATAAACTTTCAGTAGTGGTTTGTTGGATACACAATAAGCTTCTATTCGCAAGGTGAAGAAGCAAACCTGTTTATCTTCTCTAAGAACCAGAGGCCTTCCAGGGGAAAGTAAATCCCTAACTGTTTCATTGTAGACCTCAAGATACGACAGATGAACAACATGGTTCCCATCACAACTTCTCTGCCTGATTTTGCTAAAAACATCTTTGATTGCCAATACCATCACTCCAGGATTCTCTACCGTGCCGAGCATGGTGTAAGTCTTTCCAGCTCCCGTGGCACCATAACAGAACACTGAACCATTCCTCCCTTGCAGAACTGCTTCCACTAGTTCTGAGGTCCTGAAAATTTGAAAAGTCAATGCACAAGCCAATAAAAGATTCTTGAATGCTTGCTGAATAAATGTTTTTGGTATGTCAAATCTCAAAAAGCTGTCTCAACAATTTTTTAATCATAAACAACTTTGAATTTGAATTCAGTCTTAGCTGATTCACAAACACTTAGTTTCAAAATGAATACAGAAAGAAGCAACATTGATGGTACTATCAATGTCTACATTCATAAACCTACAAATTTCTCCAATATGGTAATCAACTAATCATAATTCATAGCAATGAAGTAAGTAACATTGATCAATAGATGAAAATTCAGCAACTTTCCAAAAAAAATAGCAACTAAAGCTAGCTCTTTTACCATAAAAACCATTGATTCCAGTTTCAGCACAAAACATGAAAATTATTGAAAATTTTTAAAATCCATAAAATGAAACTCACGTAGTTGAATAAACTTCTTGCTGAGTAGCCGATTCAGGAAACGCAGCATCAAAAGTGAAGTGCCTTCCACGAACCCTATTCAGCCTCAGATAATCGTTCTCGTTTGCAAATTCCGTTAGATAAACGTCACGGCGATTAACGACCCTAACGGAGCACCGTGAACCCGCTTCTTTCTCCTTCTTGTTCATAGGCCTAAGCCTCACAAACACAAGGATCCTGCTCCCATTCCCATCCACCTTCCCCTGTTTCTCCGAACTCTCCTCCGCCGACGTCGCCACCGGCGCCGCCGCTGCCCCCATCGACAGCTTCCTAGCCACCGTGTTGGAACCAGAATCCGAAACCATTGTTGTATTTTTCGTCGTTGTGGATTTTCTCTGGCACGAAAACCCAACGATTCGGTCGGTTCCAAGAACTGGAAGGTTCTCCTTTGTGTCTTCGTCGGCGGCAGTGGCGGTGGCGGCGCGTGATGGTGGTGGTGGTGGTGGTGGTAGTGGTTGTGGCAACACGAAGGTTCTTGTAACGGTCGAATTTGGAAGAAGGCTGTACATTTTGTTCTCTCTCATGATTCTGCTCTCTGTTTTACTCTGTTCTTGTCTGTTGTTTTCGTTGCTCTGTTCATTTTGGAACTTCAGGGAAGGGTTCTTGAGAGCTTGAGAAGCTTGCTTCTGCTGCTCGTAGAGCATTGTCAGTGCCCTAAGCTTCTCCTTCAGGCCATGGTGCGGGTTCCTCAGCCGCGAGTCCGGTTCGTCTCGAACCGGGTTCGGCGTCATCTGAGACCGTGTCGAAACCGGCATTATCTCGAGATTCTTCGGTTCTTTTGCTTCTACGGTGACATGCCAAGAAGAATTTGAGATCGACCCAGCTAAAGAGGAAGCTTTGTGGCAGTTCTTAAAGTCGGAAACTTTTCCGGCGGAAGAGTAAAGAAAGAAAAGGAAGAAAGAAACAGTGTTTAGCTGAAGAAGAAAGAGTAGTAGTGTTTTGTTTGCATTCTAGGTGTTTGTGTAAATGTGTGTGCGAGATTTGGAATTTTGATTTTTAGGTGAATCTGAGCCGTTGGTTTAGGAGGGAAATCGAACGAGTATTAGTTTACAGTTTACCCTTTGGGGTTTGACCGTTTGAGTTGACTTTTTAGAGTGATTGAGGGAGTGGAAATACTGAAAACTGAAAAGTTTTGAAATGGAAAAATTTGAATGGGGATTTTGGGAGTAACGGTCAAATACTCAAATGTGAAGATCCCAAACGGTTATCTAATGTGGGGGTCCACTTTGGATAATATTTGCTACTACTCCCTAATGCACGGGAATCTTACCTTCACCATAAATGAGGAATTTATTTTAATTTAATAATATACATATATGATATTAGGGGTGTGCATGGGCCTGGTGAAACCGGGTTTAATGTGACCCAGATCCGGCCCGAAATATATACCGGGCCTATTTGTTAGACCCGAATCCGACCCTAGACCCGATGAAACCTATACACTTTCGGGCCACGATTATACCGGGTAAAAACCGGGTGAAAATCGGGCCGTTAACATTATGTTACGTTGATACCTTCTTGTAAGTTAGCATGTAAAAATATCCAAATTTCCAAGACTCCAACTATTATTTGACATGGTAAAATTCACTTAGAAAAATATAATAAGAACCAACTTTTCTCTAAAATTAAAGCATAACCATAATCAATACTAATATTGCCTAATAACACCAAATATTTAAATTAATACAAATAACACAAGATTATGCATTAGTCTAAAGTCTTATGCATTTTAAATATAAAACATTAACTTATAGTCTTATATATAATGACTAGTAATACAAAATATTAAAGTTTACAATACTTAAATTTCACATAATAATAGCCATCATCCATCTAGGGGTGTGCATGATCCATCACTAATAACACAAAATATTAATTGTGTATGATGACCGGGCCACCGGGCCGATTTCGGGTGACCCGAGATATGGCCCGGACCCGACTCGAAATAATGACCGGGTCTATTTTTAAGACCCATACCCGGCCCTAGACCCGATGAAATCACACCAAATTAACCCCAAAAGTGTTCGGGACCGGGCCGGATCTTCGGGTCGGGTCGGGCCATGCACATCCCTATATGATATGATATAGGAAGAGTTTTAAGTGTATGGAAAATGTCAATAATCCAATTATTTTAACGGTTGATTTGAATTATAAAAAATATATATAATATATATTAATTAAAATCAACGATTAAAACAATTGAAATGCTGATATTTTTCGATACACTTCAAATTTTTCCTATGATATATCCAACTAACATGTGTTTCTTTTTGGTTACTGTCTAGTTTAGAGTAAATGGAAATTATGATAGAATAAACCAAGTAAATAAACAAGAAAATATCATCGATATTATGATATAGTTAATTGTATTTATGCGAATTTGATTCTAATTATTAGTGCAAAGGTAATTTTAATAGATAGTAAAAATTATGACGGAGTGTTTGTATTTATATTTAGACAAGGAAAAGTCTAGGGGCCAGCAGTTTTATTGAATTTTGGCCAGCATGTAACCAGCAGGGGAAGGTGAGCCATTGGATGAAATCTCATACCAATCTCACACCATCAAATCATTATTGATGGCTAGTTGATGGCTAACAATCACAAAAATTGCTGGCCCCTAGCATTGCTCTTTAGACAATTTATGATAGAGTTACTTTGTGAAAAGAATGAAGAGAAATGTATAAACTTATATTAAAAAAATAATAAAAATAAAATGACATATTTTTCTAATTAAGTTATGTAATTATCTATCAAAATGAATTTTTATGTTTTACCATTTTTTATTTACCATAACATACATCTTTGTATTTTACTTGCGACTTTGCGTGCTAATGAAAAATTTGCTTCAAAGTCTAAATCACTAAGTACTAGACAATGGAAAATCATTATAACGTATAAACCATATTATTGGCATTGTTTCACTAAAATTGTTCTGTTTTTATTTTAGCTTGTTGAGTTTATCAAAGATGTGATTGAACTTCCAAGGCAAGCAACACACGTGATTACATTACACAAAATTTGAATGCTACCAATTAATGAATTAACTAAGGGAGAATCAGGGCATAATTATAAACAATCGTGCCTTATAATAAAAATAAAAATACCCTAATAACAATTGCGCAGATATAGAAGTATTTTTTTGGTTTCCCACGGTATCCCCCAACCCGACAGGTCAAGGACTAATCCGTCGCGGTACTGAGCTCCATTTAAGGGTTTGTCGCTGGCCAATGGGTTGCTGCATGCACAAGACGGGCGCAGATATAGAAGTATTGATCTCATAATTTCGTTCATGAATGGTTTTTCAATGAATAGGTAATCTCTTTTGTGTGTGTGGGAGGTACTAGTGCACTTAACAATGATTATTGTTAAATCCACTATTTTAGTGGGCCTTTCTTACCAAACAAAGGCTTTAGGAGTTTAGAGCCTAATTATATTTCTGTTTCCTTTCGGCTTATGAAAGAAAAAGAAAAACATCAATGAAATGCAATGGGGCCAACAATGTTTGGTGATTGGTTTTTCCCTGTTATTTTATCCCATTCTATGTGATATATCATTTAGCTGCTTAATGGAACATAATTAGGTGCAATTGCTATAATGAAGTTTGTGACCAATTTTAGATTATTTCCTTTCAGGTGATTACATTAACTAGTGCAAATAGATTATGATAAATTTTTGTGTACATTAAATGGGGTATAAATCTTCATCATTATGCTCCCTTTTTATTGTTTTTTTCCCTAGTTTCCTCAAATTTTCTGCTATATAATGTCCCCTACATGTCTCTCTAATGAGTACCAATAATGATACACAAACTATTAACGAATGTCCTACCACAAACTATTTTCTTCTTTTTTTTTCATAATGAATTCTTTTCTTGTTATTTTCTAATTGCCTCTACACATAACAAGAAACTCTATCAACATTACTTAAATGCTTATTTAAATTTGAGGGATGATATAGAAAAGTTAACATTCTTTATTCTTAGATTATTGAATTTAGATTCTCTAAATTTTGAATTTTTACTTTAAAGGATAAAGTGTAATTTCTTACTTTTAAATAATTTTTTTCTCATATTTTTTTTTGTCCTATCTATAAAATAAATGATTAGAAATTATACTTTATTCTTTAAAGTAAAATTCAAAATTTAGAGAATTCAGATTCTAGATTGGTGGTACCTGGTATGGAATGGATTAAATGGAGTTCAGGAGAATTAAATAGACTTCAATTGTTTGGCAGTTGAAACTTGAAAGGATATTTAAGCAAATTCGTTAGAAGGATAAATTATTTTGCTTAAAATTTCAAACAAAATGTCGATGCCATGTTTCCTTTGGTCAATAGAAATTCATTGAGGAACAAAGATTTGGAAAAACAATGCCAGCTCAAACTTTTACGGCTAATAAACATATTAACTTAATCACATTTCACAAATTTATTATTATTATTATTATTTTGACATTCACAAATTTTTATTTTATATTTTTTTATAAGCACAATGTATTTTTTTATTTTTTTTGTTTTTACAATATTTCTCAACTCAACAGACTAATAACTTAATCTGCCGCGAATATAAACTCCATTGACGCCATTTAAATTTGTCACACTTGATTAAGCGAATTGGTGCTTTTTTCTTTGGATTTGGTATAAAATTTTTCTAAATTTTTTTTTTGGGTTAAAACTATATTTTTAACCTATGGAGCATAGAACAAAGGAATCAGTGCGATGGGCCCAATCCTAGCCATTTTGGAGTAGCTGAGCCCAAAAGGAAATCCAAAATATAATTGACCTATTTCAGCGAGAGAAGTCCATGTCTTGAATAGTGGCTCCAAATCTTTTCTTTGAATCTTACATGGGACAAAAAAATACCAAGAAAGAGTAGATGACAAAAAAAACCGAGAAAAAAAAACGGGGAACAAAAAAAACCGCCACACGTTAGATATGAATCTTGGTGAATGACTAGGGTTTAACGAGTGAGAGAGAGAAGTAGAACAAGGCGCGACCGTGCGAGTGGCCTTGAGCTTCTGAAAATTCTAGAACCACCAGCCATGGCAGAATCACCTGAAACAGAAGAAAAGTTTCAAGCTTCAACCATCTTTATGAACGAAACGAAGAAAAAGATGAAGAATAAGAATAAGAAGAAGCGGCCTCGGGATTCTGAATCAGAGAACCAATCAGCTGAACCTCAACAAGAAGAGGGCGCAGAATCCTTGGAAAACAATGCGAACAAGAAGAAGAAGAATAAGAAGTTGAAGGGAGTGGAAGAAGATAGCTACGTTGATAAAAATGGTGAAGAAGAAGAAGAAGAAAAGGAAGAAGAGAGGAAAGAGAAGAAGAATAAGGGTGGTGGCGGTGGAATAATGAGTAACGATGAATTCTCTTCTCTAGGGTTATCAGAACCAACTTCGAAGGCAATTCGGGATATGGGGTTCTCATACATGACTCAGATTCAATCAAGGGCAATTCCACATCTTCTAATAGGAAAAGATGTTCTTGGCGCTGCCAGAACCGGTTCCGGGAAAACCCTTGCTTTTCTGGTCCCTGCTGTGGAGCTTCTCTATAATGTTCAGTTCACGCCTCGTAATGGTGCTGGTGTTATTATCATTTGCCCCACCAGAGAGCTTGCAATTCAGGTTTGTCTTTTCAAAAAAAATGTGATGCATTTGATATATGATTGTAAGTTGGTTGTTTATGATTGCTGATTTGTTTGCTTATTGAATTTGATGTTTGTTTGTGTGTTTTAGACGCATGCTGTAGCCAAGGAACTCCTCAAGTATCATTCGCAGACTCTTGGATTGATTATTGGAGGTTCGACGAGAAAACTCGAAGCCGAACGCATTGCTAAAGGGGTCAATCTGCTCGTGGCAACTCCTGGTCGTCTTCTGGATCATCTTCAGAATACAAAAGGGTTCATATATAAAAACTTGAAGGTAAATTGTGCCCTTCTTTATTATATTTTTTCTCCTTTTGTGAACTTGCTATGGTATGCACATATGTTAAGACTAGTTTGCTGAGCAATTATACTAGTATATAGTTATCAAGTATTTACGTGATTTGAAGCATTGTGATGATGATGATGATAATAATAACTCATGACCTCACATATTGTTGAAGCCCTTGCCATGATATCTGAAGTAATATTAAATTGTAGCTATTCTCTTACCATGAACTCCTACTGCGTGATTTGGCAGTGCCTCATGATCGATGAAGCTGACAGG
Organism: Arachis duranensis; assembly: GCF_000817695.3. NCBI lineage: Eukaryota > Viridiplantae > Streptophyta > Magnoliopsida > Fabales > Fabaceae > Arachis > Arachis duranensis. The sequence continues at coordinate 102,170,167 of NC_029772.3, read as the reverse complement.
ATACTAGAAGCTAACTTTGAGGAAGAAATGAAGCAGATTATTAAGATCCTTCCAAAGGTATCTGAAATTTGTTTCACTTTTTGTCCCAATAATGCATAATGTTATTCCACATGCGGATGGAATTATTGACCTTGAAAACATATTAACATCTAACAAAAAATGACTTAATTTAATTTACCAGTTACTATTACTATTACTATTACTATAATCTTTCTTGTTTCGTGGCATTACTATTACGTATTTAGTAAAAATGCATTGAGCTACTTGTGGATTAAAACACATTTCGTTTTCTACCTTAACAAATAAGTTGTAACATTTTTCCCTTTCCAAATTGTTATGCGGGTTGAGGACTTGGGTAAGAACTCCTCTTTAAAGGTTCTAATATGTTTTGTCACTACAGAGCTTTTTTTTTTTTTTTTAAGTGAGCAGTGATTGCTACAAAGGTCTATTTAGTTTTGGTTATATCCCTTTATGATTATTAAGGCAACTACGTTTATATTTATTATATGATCTTAATATATTTGTGAGCTTGACTAATTGATTTCTCATGGAACAGAATAGGCAAACGGCTTTATTTTCGGCTACGCAAACAAAGAAGGTTTGTTCATTCATCTTTTATCTTTCATTATGTTCTTTCCTAAAAATAAATTCTGACTCCGTAGTTTTTTGTTTTAACTTACAGGTTGAGGATCTTGCACGCTTGTCATTTCAGACAACGCCTATATATATTGATGTAGATGATGGGAGAACCAAGGTGATATCTCCCTACTTTATTGTAATCTTTGAAATTTTGTTCATCAATATTACCATAGTGACTTACAACATCCTCATCCATGCAGGTTACAAATGAAGGGTTAATGCAGGGTTATGTTGTTGTTCCCTGTGCCAAGCGATTCATGGTTCTCTATTCCTTCTTGAAGAGATTTCATTCAAAAAAAGTGATGGTGTTTTTTTCTTCATGTAACTCTGTGAAATTCCATACAGACATTCTTAATCATATTCATTTGAATTGCTCAAGTATTCATGGAAAACAAAAGCAGCAGACCCGAACAACCACCTTCTTTGACTTCTGCAAAGCAGAAAAGGGGATCTTGCTCTGTACTGATGTTGCTGCTCGTGGACTTGACATACCTGCTGTGGTATTGTCATATTTATTACCAAGTTATTTCAAAATTTGTTCAACTCATCTGTATGACACTTTTAGTTTTCCTCAATTTTTTATTAATCGCCTGCCTTTTTTTCCCCTTCTTTTTGTGTGTTGTAGGACTGGATTGTGCAGTATGATCCACCAGATGAACCGAAGGTGATTCCTGTTTTCATTTGATTTTTGGCATTCTTATATGTTTATCATCTATATAACATGTTTTATATTGGTACCAATACCAGGAATATATCCACAGGGTTGGTAGAACAGCTCGTGGAGAAGGTGGAAAAGGAAATGCTTTACTGTTCCTGATTCCTGAAGAATTACAATTTCTTCGTTATCTGAAGGTCAGTTTCTCTCTCATTATGACAAAATGATATACTCAGCTTTCTAATGCTGAATGAGTTTTAATAGCTTCTGGTAATGTTTTTGCTTTATGAGAAAGTAGTGCTCCAAAATAGATTACTGAAGAAACTCGAGGCATGGTTGCTACCTTTGCCTCTCGGCTTATAATCAAAATAAACATTTTTTAATGCTCAATTTCAGGCAGCTAAGGTCCCTGTGAAAGAGTATGGATATGATGAAAAGAAGGTGGCAAATGTACAATCTCACCTGGTATATTCCTTCTTCTTCCCCTTGTTTTAATCAAATGTTTGTTTAGTATGTAGCACAAAGCTCAGCTTATCTCACAAAGCACCATCTGTACTGTGCAGGAGGATTTGGTAGTCAACAACTTTTTCCTAAACAAGATGGCTAAAGATGCGTATAGATCCTATCTATTGGCATACAATTCACATTCTATGAAGGATATATTCAATATACACCGCCTCGATCTGAAGGTGCGGTTTTCAAATTGTTATATATAATTATTTTCCTGACCTCTAGAGATCTATTTCTTCAAAATTCAATATATGATTTGATCATTACAGGACCGTGTTGAAATGGTTCACTAAAATAACAAAAAATAAAATTGGTAACAGAAGATTAATGAAGGATATCTGTGTTGTATTTGTTATCTTCAAGAGTAAATCATTAGATGTAGGTATTTTCGGTCGAAGTGCATCAATTGTGAGGCTGTATCAAAGGATAGATACAAATAGTGTGCTGGCAACGTATCATTTTTCAATGTCTAGATGTTACGGATCCAAGCAAGAATGAAGAATTAGGAATAGAAGCTTCTAATCATAAAGAGAAGCAAATGTCTCCTCTGCCCTTAAATTACACTAGAAGGAAGAGAGTGGAGGGTAGAATAGGAAAGACTAGGGAAGAGAATCGTGACAGTGTTAGTGGGAAAAATGTAAAAGATAGTCAGTAGGGATAATTCTAACGGATTTTCATTATTGGAGTGAGGAGAGTATTAGTAGCAAATTAGGGAGAGGAAGGGACAGACTTTTGGAAAGAATTAAGGCTGGCTCTTACTATCACACCCATCATCTTTTCTTCCTTGTAATTCCGTTCTTCTATATCAGTAAATTGAGTGAAATCATCTTGCGTCACTCTTTTGTTTTGTCTGGCTGTTTTGTTTTTTCTTAATTTCAATATCTCACCGGTTGGTTACACAAGATAGGACAATCGGACATGGCTTCAGATCCCAAAATTTGAAATAGAAAAGTTAATGCAAATAATCATAGTTACTGAACTTATATTGAATTATTTCAATGGTGAAATCATGTTGCATAGATAATACATCATTGATAATAATTCCAACTAATTGGTGTACTTGTGCAGGACGTAGCGGCTTCTTTCTGTCTTGCAAACCCACCAAATGTGACTCTGAACTTAAACAGCAGTAAGAAAAGGAAGAACATGCGCAGAGTTGATGGAAGTAGTCACAGCAGCCCTCATGGAAAAAGAAATTTTCATTCTAAAAAGCAATTTGTGAGGCATTAACTGCATATATATGCACCACTGCTTTGTAAAATGCTTGTTGTTTCTTCCCACCACACCCTCAAAAAACAGTTTTGATAGGATAGGAGCCCCAACAAAGTTTATATAATCATATGGATTTTTTAGCTTAGCCATCATAAACATCAGCTTCGAATGTGTCTGCTTATATTATTAACTGTAATATTAGTTGTGATAATGGTTTCCTTTCGTTTGTTACATTACCATTTCATCAGTAATTAATCAATTTTTTTGTTTTTATTTACTCAATATTTTTTTATGGTTATTGGTGTACATGTATTTTATTAGTCAGATCTTAATACTAAAGCACTAAACTGTAATCTGTATTTCCAATAGAAATTCTTTTCTATCCCAAGAGTACAAGTGAACATGACATTTTCTAAACAAATCTAGAATATTGTTATTTTTTTACAAACTCGTTTATTATGAGCATTGGGAAAGAGAATGAAGGAATGTCCCACCATTGTGTACGAGTAAATATGAGAAATGAACCACTTTATAATAGTTGTTGACATTATATATAAGTGCAATTTCTACAAAAAAAAAATTATCTTTTTTGTCTCTAATGTTTGGAGTAAGTTTCAGTTATTTTTAACGTTTAAATCGTTTTTTTAATTTAAGTTTTTAACATTTTAAAATTGACTCAATATCCTAGTGTTAGTGATCTATTAAGATTTTGAAACGTTAAAGACTTGAATAGAAAAAAAATATTGGGAACAAAAATGATACATTACTCTTAGAAAAATTACCAAATTAAGTAAAATGATAATGAATTTTAACGAAAGAAATTGGTTATAGAATGACTAGTATATAAATTTCCGGAAAAGAAAAAAAAGAGTATGTACATATACAATAAAGTATAAATTATATCTTTTTGTCTCTAATATACCAAATTTTTTTAATATTTAATTTAATTAATTTTACTTTTAATTTTTTAATAAATTATAATTTTTCTTCAAAATAAAATTTATTTAAATTAAACATTAAAGAAGTTTAATACATTAGAAACAAAAAGGTATAATTTATACTTTATTATATATGTATCATATTCATTTTTTTCTTTTTCTGAAAGTTTATCTACTAGTCATTCTAGAATTATTCTATGATGAATAAAAATCTTGAATTCGTAATGCAATTCATTCTGTTAAAATTTACTTTCATTTTACTTGATTTGGTAATTCTTCTAAGAATAATGTATCATTTTTGTTCCCAACATTTTCGTCCTATTTAAATCTCTAACATTTCAAAATCGTCTCAATTTTATCCCACCATCAATTTTGTTAACAGATCTCTAATGGTAGGACAATATTAAAACAATTTTAAAACGTTAAAAACTTAAAAAGGACTATTTAAACATTTGGGATAATTTTAAAACTTAACCAAACGTAGGAACAAAAACAATATTTTATTCTCCTACAAATATAGGCGCCATCCTTAAAAAAAAAAGTCAATACCTAAAAGAAAATTTCATTACCAACTCTTATGATTTATGATCAAAACAACAAAACACAGTGGCTAATTTGTAATTTATCTCCACAAACTTTGATTTATTCGAAGAGGTCAATTGCAATTCATAATATTAATCTTGTACAGTTGTACGTGTAATTGATAAGTTCAAATTCTCATAAAGATAAATGGTTAAGATTTGGAGGCTACTTTATTGATCAAAAAACATAGATTTATGATGTTACTTAGGAAGACATGATAATGGCTGTCCCTTTCCCTTTTGTTACTTAGCAATGGTATTTGATATAACCAGACAAAATTGATATATATATATATAAAAGAAAATAAAAATGAAAGAAACTAGGCTTGCCTGCCAAATGGACCATTTTGAACAGAAATACATTGGCTCATTTGGTTTGTATAATATGGCCGAATGCAATTTTTCACGTTATATCTAGACCACAATTTTTTTTTTAGATTTAAATTCAAAGAATAGAATTCAATAGACCTAAAAGATGATCTTTATCATGGATTCTTGGTTCATAAGAAATTATATTTTTGAGAATTTGAGATTGTTAACAGATACAAGAAGACTAAGATACCCTTGTTTAAGCTTATGTGAGTGACAAAGTAATTATGCTAACAAAGTATTAAAATAAGAAATTGTTATTTTTAAATCTGATTCGAAGTCTTAATAAAAATCCAAAATTTTATAGTCACCCCGAGTGTAGAAAAAAATAATTATGTTAATATTTTATATAATGTTTTACATTTTAATAATGTTTATAAAATAATATAATCATCATAATTGATAATAAATACAATATAAATTTCTTTTTCATGTTAATTAACAACGAGTTTAATTATTTAAATTAATAATAAATATTAGTTAAAAATACATTTTAACTTAATACCATAGTTATAAATTTTTATTAAAGTAAGATAATTATGTTTAGTATAACTATTGAAATTGAAAGAATACTGTATGTTAAACAAGCAAATATTGTAATTTACTTCTTACAAGCATATTAGGCAAATCAGTAAGAAATTAGTACATATGTTATAATGCAATTTTAGAACATAATAAAAATACATTAAAAAAATAATGACCTTTTATTAATTGAATAATGACATTGTAATATTTTTATTGGTTATTATAGTTTTTTTATCATCTAAATTTCTTTATGTAAGAGTTTCAAGAACCACTTCCAGTTGTCTTTGTTTTCAATATGAACAATTGTCCATGCAATTGGGTACACATGATTATTTGCGTTTTGACTCATGGCGCACAACAGCCAACCTCCATAATAGGTCTTCAAAAAAGCCCCATCAAGTCCTACTAAGTGTCTACAGCCACCCACAAAACCTTTCTTGCATCCATGCAAACAGACATAAAACCTTTCAAATATACCTTCTCCATTAGGCATTGGACTAACACCTAACTTGATAGTTGAATCCGGATTAGATCTCAATAGCTCTTTTGCATAATCTCTGAGTTTAGCATATTCTGCAGCTTCATCATCCCTCACTATTTTCCTTGCATCACCCAAAGCTCTTGTAATTGTAGTCCTAGACAATTGTATTCCAGTTTTTGCTTTAAAATAATTAAAAACTGCATAGTATCTAAATGTTGGGAGCTTCCTAACCTTCTTAACAAGTACATCAGTTACCCAATATTTAGTTGCACATCTATTCTTTAAAGTTCTCTAACATGTATGATCATTATTAAAGGTCTTAATTTGCCAATATCCATTCGGTTTGTTATAAGAACAAAACACCATCCAGGGACAATCTTCATTTTTGCATACCACCTTATATCTAGTAGTGTCATTTTTCTTGTACCTAACACCCATATCCTCTTGCAATGTATAATTTCTAACTCCTTTCTTAAAAGCATCCTTAGTGGTAAATTCCATACCTAGCTCTAACCTCACATGTCCAAACTTGGCAGCATCATTAAAGATGGGATTCACAGTTAAGTTTACATCATCCTCAGAGTCTAGTGGAGTCTTCAGTTCATCAGATTTTCATCTATCATCAGAAAAAGACACTGTCATACAAATTCATGCATTACATCACTGACAGAAAAAGAATAAAATCAATACATATGCACATTAATTATAATAAAAAAATATACTTTACATACATTGCAAGTTTTCTTCTTTCTCATAATCAGATGCATCCATTGAAGGGGACGAAAAATATTTTCATCATTAATAGTCTTTTTCTTGCCTTTATTATGTCATTGCCAGTCTTCCTTTTTCTCCTATCGCTGGTAGGACCAACATCATCATCGTTGTCACTTCTTGAGTCCACACAGTCAAGTGGCATGTGTGGCTTGTATAACACTGGGTTTTTTGATTTATGCATTGTTGGTTGAGGGAGTGGGTTGAGAGCAGACTTTCTGAGATATGAGTTTAGATGTAATGGGATTTGGTTGGGATAGAGATTTAGGGGACTTCGCCTGTGAATAAGATTTGTGGACATTAACATTGAGGGCAGTAGATCTTGGTGGAATAGGCTTGGAGGGAGTGGGTTGGGAGACAGTGAGCTTGGAAACAATGGGCTTGGAGGCAGTGGACTGGGAGGTAGTGGATTTGGGAGCAATGGGCTTGGAGGCAGTGGGTTAGGGGGCAGTGGGCTGTGGGACAATGGATGGGGTGGAAGTGGACATGGGGCAGTGGGTAGGGGACAGTGGGCTGTAGTGGATTTCAGTTCAACTGGGATAAAGGTAATTGGTTCTTCAAGTTGACTTAATATTGTGCTGATTTTCTTCACAGCTTCAACACCTTCTACTCTATCTTCTTCTACGCCTTCCATTCCAACCTTCTGGCCTATAGCATGATCCTCGTCAGACAACTCCATTACATCAATTATATCAGGAACCGAAGGTCTGTGCTCAAAATAGATATGGAAGACGTTGTTATTCTCGTAGCAGTGCTTGATCATATTAACAAGGTCCTGGTCCACTTGCAATCTCCTAAGACCAAACTCCAACCCATCTTCAAGGTCCAAAAACCAACATGTTTCAGCCTTGTCATACCCCAATTCTTTATAATAACCTATTACCGCAAATACGTTAAGATAGTCTTCATCGACTCCAACCCATTCATCATACAAGTCAGATGTGTAGATAAAATTTCCACCAGGATCTGTCTCAAACTTTTCACCATGGTGAAAAATAAGTTTCAATCGATCAGGCATCTGAAGCTTACAGCACAATGCACAAAACAGACAGTATTAATCATTTTGTCGCAAAACAACCATATTGCAAAGAACTAGAAATCAACACTATATTTGTAATAAGAACGCATGTATTTACTTCTTATTGACTATAACTAAAACCAGATTATGATTCATGTAGTTACAAGGTTCATATCAGAAACCCTAAACCCTAACATTTGCGTCATTAACAACCACAACATTCTAAACCATTCACTTACATATACAACAACTCATTCACACATAAGTATCAAGAACCCTCAATGAAATACAAAAAATGGAAGAGAAGGATCAACATGAACTGTTACCTCTCACCGTTGGCAGTGTGCGAAGGTGATGCTTCATCGATAACTCCTTCACTGACCGGAGAGAATAGATTCTAAGGATGATCCTTGGCGAAAAAATGTAAGTGGGAAGTATGGGAGAATGAACAGACAGAGAGGAAGAGAAAGCTTTTCTGAGGTTTTGGTGGGAAACGTTGAAGTGGAAGGGGGACCAGCAAGAATTGTTTATTCAAAGGGGAGAAGATGTTGAACGACGTCGTTTCACACACTTAGGGCATCCTCTCCCTTAACGACATCATTTACTAGAATGTCCACATGACAGTTCACGTTCCACATCAGCAATGTTTAGACGGTACTTCTGCGAGAGACTAACGGAGATGCATATTTTTGAATTTTAGGGATTTAGTTGGTCATTTTTAAAAATTAAAGACTGAATTGAATAGCGATTTGAAATTCAGAGACTATTTTAGGCATTTACTCTTTAAAATAATAAAAAATAATATTACATAAAGTCCTTTTTATATGTAATTTGTAGGTTTAACATGAGCTTTATTTTTCAATGTAAATTCCGATCAAATACCACGAATTAGTATAAAAGGTTTTCATATATCCATACCCTAAATCGTTGCTTCTGAATATTAATTATACTTTGCATCTGAAACTAAGTAATTTATGGAAAATTCTCATGAATTAAAATGAGCAAAAAATATGAGTGAATCATGTGGAGGTTTCACAATAAAAGATTGGACGGTCCAATAATATCTGTATTATTAAATGATTCTAATAATAAAATATTTTTTTAAAATTTTTAATAATTATTGAATAATTTTTATTTAATTCTAATTATTAATTAACTTTTTATATATTATTTAATTATAAAATTTATTTTTTTTAATGTGAAAACTCTGGTCTCATCTTTTTTAAACTTAAAGATTACCAATTTCTTAATCTGTCATCAATTTATTTTCAATTACAGTTTAAAAATCTCCTTTTACTGTGATTATCAATTTGTTGTGCGATGATCGCCGTTATGAATGACAGGTATGCGATCCTCGCAGTTACAGAAATTACAATATGCAAAAATCCAATCGATTTTTCATTGAAGAAATCGATTGGTTGGTGAACATAAGTCCTTTGCCTTTTACGTGGTTCAGAAACCAATTGATTTTTACATTCAGTTAATTGATTGGTTAGTGAAGATTTTTTTTCAATTGCTTGTAAAACAATTGATTTTTTTATCTAAGAAATTGATTGATTAGTGAAGACTCGTAAAACAATGGATTTTTTATCCAAGAAATCGATTGATTAGTGAAGAAATATTTTTCTCTACAACAATCGATTGTTTTATGAGCAAAAAGTCAGTTTTGTGTAAGTGAATCAATTTTATTACCTATCTAATTGATCGGTTGAGGGATCCAATTGTAGGGCGGCAAAACATACCACATAACTTGGACCAACCCGTTCGGGTAGGGTAGCGAGCAGTGCTGGTTTGCCTGCAGGTCCTACACGCGTTCCTAATATATTATATAGGTTTAATTATTCTGTTGGTCCCTATAATTTTGTTAAATTTTCAATTAGATCTCTATACCAATTTTTTTTTAATTAGATCTCTTTTGACAATAAACATTACAAAAATCGTTAAAGATAGATAAATTGACCATTATACCCATCATTTACCTTTTACCAACCACTCACTCAATAGGGCTCTAAGTTCTGACTTTCTTTGCCTCTTCTTAACCTTTCTCCTCTTTTGTTTACTTCTCGTACTCTATGAATACTCATAGATCAAAGTCACTTATCTTTAAAAATCTCTAGCTCCAAAACTCTCATAAGAAAGAGACATCTTTATTTTTGTGGTGAGGCAGTTGCTGTCATTTCTTCTTCGACAATAGGAGATACACGTTTTTTGAAGAGGAGGATCAAAATCATACTTTTCAGCATGTAAAACCAGGATGGCATGTAAATTTTGGTATAGCACCTACTTCAACCATCGCGTCATGTTTATTGCGGTTCGATGCTAAATTTGCCAAAATGCCTCCTGCAACTTCCTTTACTTTCATATCCTCATCATCAAGGTATTTAATAGATAATGGTAGAATGTCACTCTTTATCATTCTTATGCAGAACTTCCAATTAACAGATAAATTTCAGAGTGTATTCATACTCTGCTCTTTCACCTGCCAAAAATGAATACAAAAGATTCTCAATTTTAAACACCAGTGAAATATGTGAATATGAATGAAATTTATAGGATAAGAGGTCATAACCTCAGTGGCCAATGACGATTGCCTCAAAAATATATTTATCTCTTTTACTGCTCCACTATCTACTAAAATATTTCTGTATAGATTGACTGAAGATATTGATCGCAAAAAGACATGTAGCTGCCTCACATGTCACACTAGACTCTTATCTAAGGAGGTTTGCAATAAGATTAATACAACTAGAAAATTGTATTATAGTGTCAATACACTTCTTTTCACCAAGTGAATATTTTCAGAGAATAATTATAGCTTACTCTCTAATCAGAGGATCATGATCTAGGCCTAAGATACAGACAAATAAGGCCACATAAAAGAAAAATATCAAGATAAGTAAATAATAATACAATTATCCATATAAATTTTTCCTTCTAGCTAACCCATGGAAAGAAAATTTTTTTTCCTCTTATCTTGTAATCTTTTTGTTTCTTAACAGATTTTTTCTTCTATTAAAAGTAAGTATTACATGAAATGAAATAGCTGTCTATATTGAATTTATATTATGCACACACACTACCAAAGTTTTACTACTTCAAGGAACAAACAATTTATGTATTAAAATAAAAATTCTTAAATTTTGAATAATATTTCCTGGTATCACCAACTAACAAAGCATATCGGCACAAGGCTGATTTCATTACTCCGCATCAACATAATATACTCAAATAACAATCCAATCTCTTATTTAAACTTTAAAAAATAACTAAATTGTTCTAACATAACATCTCTGAATGAAACATCATGGCCTTAAAAAATGTGACACTTAGCTATAAGGTTCTAATAAATATATATCACAATAAACAAGGAAAAGAAATGAGAGAGAGGAAATTTGAACATATTGAAAGCAAAAGGGATAAAGAGCATTGTAAGGTGGAATCAAGACCGTTACTACTGACCCTCGAAAGGAGAGAGAATTTGGAATTTGATTTTGAGAAGATTGACAGTCTTGTGTTGATTGGGATGAAAGCAGAGAGATTATAGGTATAAGAACAGTGAAAACTGTCGGAAACATAGGTCAGAACCTGTCACTTCCGGATTAGTGTTATTCAGTGTGGTTTCTAAGTTTTTCTAGGATTCAACAACAAATTCTATTGATAAGAATTAGTGTTAGAGGCTTGCAGCTTAATGTAGGCAAGAAGAAATTATATTTGGGCCAATTTTAGTTGGTTTAAATTTTAAAGTGAAGAGTTTTTGTCAGAGTCCGAAAAAGTGAAGAATTTTTGTCTAAGAAGAGTTAGTTTTGTCTGTACGAAGAAAAAAGAGTGAAAGCGAATTAGAAATTGAGAAAATAGTTAGGAAATCTTTAGTTTAGGAGAGACTTAATTGAAAATTTGGTAAAATTATAGAGACTAATATAGTGAAAAAAGTTGGTGTTGAACCCACAACTTGTACCTTATAAAAATTTGCAATAACCATTAAACTAGCTATTTAATTTGAATTCAGAAATCCTAATGCCGTTTCTTAAATTAGGTTCACTCAATTTTTTATTAATATGTATGAAATTTGAAATGATTGATATTTATATTTATTTAAAAAATTTTGATTTTCTGCGGATAGGGTTTAGAACCATAGAATACGGACAGGGTTAGAGTTGAGAGATTCTTAATTCGCGAATAAGGTAGGGTAGAGTTTTAAAAAAATTTTCTAACTCGTGAATAAAGTTAGGGTAGAGCCAAAACCCTACCATACCCATTGTCAATCCTATCCAATTGATTAGTTAAAGAAAACAATTGATTATATGCACTGATTGTTTGAAAGATTTGTATAAATACACATATTAATATATTACCTAATTACCTAATTTTTTATAAAATGTTCCAATCACAAATAATTTTTCAAATGATGTTTACACGACAACAAGAAGAAGAAAATGGTATAAAAAAGAGTGCAACTTCTAAATGTCATAAGGTTGTTCATACTTTAAAGGATGCTATATAAAATATAATTTAATTATTTTAAATAAAATACAATTAGTAAGACATACTAATTATATAAAATAGTTTTTCTTTTTAGTAAAAGGAGCTCAATACAACAAGGTGGAATTAAAGAAAAAAAAAACAACAATTGACAACTCTAAAATTATAAAAAAAATCCATAGTCATTTCCCACATTACTATCAACAACCAAAAGATTCGCCACCTATCCACTTATTGGAGCTTGTAAAGGATCTGTTAATAATTTCCACCACACTTGAACCTTGATTGTTGAATATTCTATCATTTCTTTCTAACCAAATTGTCTAGATAACAGCAAAAAAAAACTCATCAACCACTTTTTTCTTTTCATCTTTTTCGATAGTACATCCGTATAACTTTTAAAGTGTTGCTTGAGTGTATCTGGAATAGTCCATATCCTTTCAAGAATGAATAACCAACCACACCATATTTGACAAGTGAGCTCACATCCAATGAACAAATAAAAAACAATTTCAATAAATTTATTACATAAGACATATATATTATCATTTTGGTCACTAACACCTAATCTAATTATATAAAATAATTGTTCAAATAATAAATAGATAAAACATATAAATACTCAATAACTAAAGTTCTTTAATATCCTAGACCATTGATATCTTCATATCTAATTGTTTGTGTCAGCCAAGACCATAACTCGTGACTTTCTATAGTTGCAAACTGTTGATTAAATGCATAGTTATTATCATGTAAAAATATAAAAAGTATTTATTATATATTATATATTAGTATTAAGTGAAAGTAACGATCTTACATAATAAATAAAAGTATAGCCAAAATTTATGGTGTAATTACTTGATAAAAACTATTGACCTAAATTGACAAAAAGTTTTTAACACGATTTTTTTTTTTCATAATTTTAATATGAAGTATGGTAATTTTAATAGCATATTTAATTTTTCATTTAGTAATCTCAAAATAAAAACACAGACTAAAGACATGTTAGGCTTATTGTTAGCTCCTATCAATGATTGTTTTGGGTCAGTAAAATTGGGCCTTGTGACTTTTTGTCAGGCAGCTTTGTGATTGCTAATTGTTTAAACTCACAGTTGGGCCTATCAAAAATTCAGTTTTCTTAGAACAAAATTTAATTTAGCATAGATACAGATTTTGGGTTCGTTATTGACCCGGTCCTTGAAAAAAAAAAGGATTCTTATGACTAGAAAAAAAAAGATAAATGCTTCTGTTTCAATTTTGTTTAACATGAAACTCTAACTTTCTAAGGCTATGTTTGTTTGAAGAAAAAATAAAGAAAAAAAAGAAAAAAATAAAAAAAATAATTATTTTTTTTATTTGATTGAAAAAAATTAAAACAATGGATAAAAAAAATTGGTAGAATTTATTAATTTTTTTTCTTCAATGTTGGAAAAAAAAAGAAAAAAAACTTATTTTCTCTCTATACTTCTAATATTATTCCTTCTCTTTGTTTAATATATTTTATAATACAAGAGTAAAATTGTCTTTTTATAATATTTCTTTTCTTCTTATTTTCTTTCTATCCAAATACATTAAAAAAATAAAAAAATTAAAATTTACTCAATTTTTTTCCTTTTCTTTCTTTCCTTTCTATTTCCTTTTTCTCTATTTTTTTCCTTCCAACCAAACATAGCCTAAAGGTTGTTGCTCCTCTCTTCTCAAACTCAGCAAAACCTAAAACTTTTCACATATTTTCTCCATCTCTCCTCTCACCGTCGTCCGCCACCCTCCTTTCCCTTCACCGCCGCGCCTCCCATTCTCCTACCTCCCCCTCTCACTTTCAAGGTCACTGAAACACCGTTGTCGTGCGCTTGAGAAACCTACCCGAGAAGAGTGTCGTCATCGCGTGCCTGCCCGAAGAGAATCGTCGCATAAGAGGAAGAAGCGTTGCCGTATCGTCGGGTCAGAGGAGAATCATCTTCGTCGTCCAGCAACATGGCCTCCCCAAACTTTTATTAAAAAAATTAGTAATACTTTTTCAAAAAATAAAAAATAGTTAAGTTGGCTCAAATATTTTACTATAACTTAAAATACCAAAATTCAATCTTTATCTCTTATTTTTATTGCACAATAGTTTTTAGTTTTAAACATTCAAAAGATGTTGGATTTAGACTGAATTGAGTGTATTCGCATTTCGTAACTCTCTATTTAATAAGCAACACTCCCTCTACCTTTGAGTTCAAATATAAAAAAATTAGGTATTTTTATTTATATAATTTAATATTTTTTTATATTTGACTGTTTATTTAATTTAATTTTTTATATGATAAAAAATATTAATTAGAATATTCAATAAGTATTGATACTATCGTATTTGTATAAATTGATAAAAAAAATTCAATAAATATTATAAATTTTAATATTTGTCCTTCTAACTTATTTTTTATATATTTTATAGGATATATATTCAAATTTTTATATAAAATAATTATGAAAAATCAAAGAATTGCAGCTGATTAGTTTGACCTTAATTTTTTGAAACGAGACCCTGAAAAAAAAGTTTTTAAATTTGACAATATCACCCAAATCAGAGAGATGTGGTTAGACGAACTTATCTTAAATGGGGTCTATATCAAAATCATATTAACAATTATTTTTTATCTGATCCCCAAAATTTTATTTCAAACTCCGCCACTGTCCAGCAAGATTTTTATTCATCGTTGTCGTCACCGTTGGTCGTTCTTCTTTCTGGTAAGTTCAACTTTCTTTTTTCTTTTATCCAGGAAAATCATGGATATATATTTGGAGGAAAATAAAATTTTTAACGATAAAATTCTAGTTAAAAAGGTGGCAGGGGATGAAATTATTATTTGAGAAGAGGAATATAAATACCATTGTAATAATAAAGTTAAGCTATTAGTGGCGGATGAAAATACACTTGCATTTCAATTACTGCAATACTATTTTTAATTTTCTTTAAACATGCTTTCTGAGTATTTTATTCAACGAATATCACAACAGAAAAAGATAAATGGAGAGAAGAAGAAGGAGGTATATGTTTTTTATTATTATGAAAGTAATATTTTATATTTTTAATTTGAAAGTTGGGATTTATAATGGGAATGTCATACATAAATGATACAAAGAATAAAAGTCAGAGGATTGAAAAAAAAATATAATTTAGTAATATGTAACGAAAGAGGATTTTTTATGAAAATTGAGCAAAAAGAACAAGGTTGACAATATTTAGAAATGCCATCAAAATTTTTAGATTATTTTTTTATCAATAATAAATGTAAGCTTACTTGTTGTAATTTTTTTTATAATTGGAGTACATAAGAAATATATAGTATAAAAGTAGTAATAACTCAACAAATATTTTTTAAAAAATTTTTTATTCTTTTCATGAATAAATCTCATGTTGTAAACTATTCCAGCTGTGATGTTGATGGTTTGATAAACCAAAAAAATAAGTTCTTCTCATTTTCGAAAGAATAAAAAAAATTCCTTAAAAAGTATTTGTTGAGTTATTACACCTTATATACTATGTACTTCTTATGTACTCCCACCATGAAAAAATTACAAAAAATAAGCCTACATCTACTATTGATAAAAAATAATCTAGATAAAAAATTATTATTTACAACCGCCAGCCATTGGTAAAAAAAATTACAATAAATAAACCTACATCTACTAATAGCGGATGAAAACACACTTGTATTTCAATTACTGCAGTACTATTTTCAATATTCTTTGAACATGCCTTCTGAGCATTTTATGTAAGAAATATCATAAAAGAAAAGAATAGATAGAGGAAAGAAGAAGGAGGTGTATGTTTTTTATTATTATGAAAATGATCTTTTATATTTTCTGTTTGAAAGTTGGGATCAACTCAAAGAATGTATTAAAAATTTTGTTATGAAAATATCATACTTAAATGATATGAAAAATAAGAGTTAGAGAACTGAGAAAAAAATATAATTTAGTAATATTTAACAAAAGAGATTTTTCTATGGAAATTGAGTAAGAAGAATAAGGTAGATAAATAGAAAGTAAGAAATGTGCTTTTGATAAAGATATATATGTTTTTAGAAATCTCATCAAAACTTTTAGATTATTTCTTTTATCAACAGTAGATGTAGGCTTACTAGTTGTAATTTTTTCTATAATAGGAGTATATAGTATAAAAGTAGTAATAACTCAACAAATATTTTTAAAAATTTTTTTATTCTTTTGAAAATGAGAAGAACTTATTTTTCTGATTTATCAAACCATCCACATCACACTTTATATACACCTTATATACTATGTACTCCTTATGTACTCTTACTATGAAAAAATTACATAAAGTAAACCTATATCTACTATTGATAAAAAAATAATCTAGGTAAAAAATTATTATTTACAACCGCCAGCCATTGATCGCTCGAATGAAATTATTATTTGAGAAATTGAATATAAATACCATTGTAATAATAAATTTAAACTATTAATGGCGGATAAAAACACACTTGCATTTCAATCAGTGCAGTATTATTTTCGATCTTCTTTGAACATGCCTTCTGACCATTTTATTCAAGGAATATCACAACAGAAAAAGATAGATGGAGAGAAGAAGGCGGAGGTGTATGTTTTTTTATTATAATGAAAGTGATCTTTTATATTTTCTATTTGAAAGTTGGGATCAACTCAGAGAATGTATTAGAAATTTTATTATGGGAATGTCATACTTAAATGATGATACGAAGAATAAGAGTTAGAGGACTGAGAAAAAAATATAATTTAGTAATATGCAACGAAAGAGGATTTTCTATGCAAATTGAGCAAGAAGAACAAGTTTGGCAAATATAAAGTAGGAAAGCTTTGACAAAGATATATATATACTTTAGAAATCTCAATCAAAACTTTAGATTATTTTTTTTATCAATATGTAAGCTTACTTGTTGTAATTTTTTTATAATGGGAGTACATAGTATAAAAGTAATAATAACTCAACAAATATTTTTTAAAATTTTTTTATTCTTTTCACGAAAAAATTTAATGTCCTAAATAATTACAACTGTGATGTTGATGGTTTGATAAACTGAAAAAATAAGTTCTTTCCATTTTTTAAAGAATGAAAAATCTTTTAAAAAGTTTTTATTGAATTATTACACCTTATATACTATGTACTCCTTATGTACTCCCACTATAAAAAAATTACAACAAATAACCCTATATCTATTATTGATAAAATATAATCTAGGTAAAAAATTATTATTTACAACCACCAGCCGTTGGTCGCTCTTCTTTCTGTCTGTGTCATTCCTATATTTACAACTTTCTTTTTTCTTTTATCCAGGAAAATATGGATATATATTTAGAGGAAAATGAAATTTTTAAGGATAAAATTCTAGTTAAAAAGGGAGATGAATTATTATTTGGAATGCGGAATATAAATACCATTGTAATAATAAAGTTAAGCTATTAGTGGTGGATGAAAATACACTTGCATTTCAATATTTTCAGTTTTTTTTAAACATTCCTTCTGAGCATTTTATTCGAGGAATATTACAATAGAAAAAGATAGATGGAGAAAAGAAGAAGAAGATGTATGTTTTTTATTATTATGAAAGTAATCTGTTATATTTTCTATTTAAAAGTTGAGATCAACTTCAGAGAATGTATTAAAAATTTTGTTATGAGAATGTCATACTTAAGGCTGCGTTTGTTTTTAGAGGCAGGACAGAACATGACGGAGACAATACGACGGAGACACTAAAAATTATCTTTTGTGTATTGTGTTTGGATACGATGGACAAGACACTAATGTAGCGTCTAGTATTATGTTTGGATATACATAAATAAGACTAAAATATTATATGAAATGACTAAAATAGGCATGTGATTTCAAATTTTCTACATCAATACAAATTAATTTAATAAAAAATGAGAGTACGTAAGAGTACAGACGGAATTTGAAAAAAAATTTGAAGAGGCAAAAAATTTTAATAAAAAATATATTAGTATTTATATTAAAATAAAATTTATAAATATAATAAATTTAGTAATATGTAACGAAAGAAAATTTTCTATGGAAATTGAGTAAAAAGAAGTTTGGAAATAAGAAATAGGAAAGGTGCTTTTGACAAAGATATATATGCTTTTAAGAATTCCATCAAAACTTTTAAATTATTTTTTTGTTAATAGTAGATGTAAACTTACTTATTGTAATTTTTTTATAATGGGAGTACATAAGGAGTACATAGTATATAAGGTGTAATAACTTAACAAATATTTTTTAAAAAAGTTTTCATGAAAGAAAATTTCATGCCCTAACTTATTTATGCCGGATGTTAATGATTTAATGAACTAGGAATTGAGAGAGGGAGAAAAATAAGTTCTTCAAATTTTAAAAAGAATAAAAAATTTCTTAAAAAATATTTATTGAGTTATTACATCTTATATATTATTTACTCTTTTATGTGCTCCCACTATAAAAAAATTACAACAAATAAGTCTACATCTACTATTAATAAAAAAAATTTAGGTAACAAATAGAAAAATAAACGTTATTTTAAAAGATTATCGTTTTCATGACTTTGACTCTTTGAGCCACTTGAATTCCTAATATTTCTCATAAATTGTATTGTCATGCTACTGTTATTGTAAGTTATTTTGTCTTTAGATATTTCTTTTATAAATTTTGAATTTACTTTTGCTGCATAATTATTGTTGGGAATAATACATCATTCCTCCTTGAGAAAATATCTTTCACCGAGAAATAAAATAGACACAATCACAACACAAAAATTTAACGTGGAAACTCCAATTACTGGAGAAAAAACCACGGCCGTTGCCAAATGACAACCAGAGAATATCACTATGTGAAAATTGTTACAACACATATACTTCTTTCTCTCTAACACCGGCACCCCAGTACACCCACACTCTCAAAGCAAATATTTAACTACACCTCACAACGCTCTCTAATCAAAAGGTATAGAGAAAAAGAAAAGTCAGATACAAGTTTTAAGTGTTTCCGACTAGTACAAAAAATATGGAGAACTAGCCTCATATTTATAGCCTAGGCCACCCACTCCATTTACTATCCTAAGAAATGTTGGACTAATTCAACCAAATTCTAACAATCTCCACCTTGATTGAAATAGTCACACATCTTCAGCTTCCATAGTCAACAATGATAATTCTTTGCTGCCATTGTCTATACCGACAATCATAGTTCAGAGAACTATCATACTCCACCATGAAAGTATACTCACTTGGAATTAGACCACTCAAAACATTTCGCCTTGGTACATATCGAAACCTTGCTGAAAATTCATGGTGCAACTTCCAAATTGGCTTTTCCTAGAAGTTCTTCAGCCATCAACATAACTCCGACACACACCTTGCATCTCAACGCCAACCAATGCCCGTGTGCAATTGTGGACCCGATTGCCACAACTTATCCTTATCCATGGCAGTGCAATATTACCATGAGGATACTTCTTGTCTTCTAGAGAACATCATCTTTCATACCAGAGATCATCTCCTTCAACGCCTTGTGCAAACCTGATTGTATCAACACATCCTTGACTTGTATTTGCCACAAGCCAAAATTGATTCTTCCATTAAATTTCTCTATTTGAAGCTTCACAGCACTTGAATATCCTGACATTGTTGCAACCGTATACTGGAATAGTATAACTCAATTGTAGACCGTGCACTAGGAAGGGTCCCAGGAAAGAGAGGTAGGTCACAATGAACACACTTAAATACCAGGTCTTTTCTTAGCCATAACCTTTCCAAACTGCACTCTCACAATGTCACACTGCCTTCCAGCAACAACAACAGCAACCAAAGATCAACCTCAAGCTACAGGACAAAATTCTTTTCTGATGTGGAAGGTCAGACTAAGCTGCAACCACAGAGCATACTAAGAATAAATCCCACCGAATAAATCCCACCGAACCGAAGCTCTGATACTACTTGTTGGGAATAATACACAATTCCTCCTTGAGAAAATACCTTTCACAGAGAATATCACTATGTGAAAATTGTTACAACACATAGACTTCTTTCTCTCTAACACCGGCACCCCAATACACCCACACTCTCAAAGCAAATATTTAATTACACCTCACAACACTCTCTAATCAAAAGGTATAGAGGAAAAGAAAAGTCAAATACAAGCTTTAAGTATTTTCGACTGGTGCAAAAAATATAAAGAACTTAACCTCATATTTATAGCCTAGGCCACCCACTCTACTTGCTATCATAAGCAATGTGGGACTAATTCAACCAAATTCTAACAATTATATTATCATTCTGTTCATAGATAACCTGAATATGTATAAATTTTTTTGATATATTGCTTTACATGAACTAATTTTTATATATATTTTTTTCAATCCGCTTGAAGTAAAATTTCTGAATATTTTATTCAAGGAATCAAACAATACAAGAAAATATATAGAAAGAAAAAAAGGAAGTATATATTTTTTACTACTTTTAGAATGATCTTTTAGATTTTTAGTTTGAGAGTTGAGACTAACTCCATATTAGAGATTTTCTCAAAACATTATCATATTTACATGTTACAATAAATATGAGTCATGGAGAATTGGATAAAAAATAAAATTTAGTTATATCTTACGGGAGTTGAACAAATAGAAAAAATTTGGCAAAAAATAGAAAAAAATTAGTAGTAAGACTGAAACTAGTATCAGGATAGAAGAAATATTATTGAAAAAAATATATTTATTTCTATATATGTCATCAACACTATTTATGTGACTGAAAAGGAATAACATTCAAAGTATCGACTGGAACTCGATTTATTCCTAAATTATTTAATAGAGTATTTAATGTTTAAGTTTTTTATTGGATTTTTAATTTTATTTATATATCTATTATAACAAATTTCTTATAATCATTTTAGAATTATTGTCAAGATTAATGTCTTCTTCTTAAGATAGAATGTAATTTTTATCATTCATATTTATTAAATGATAAGAAAAAATTATAATATATATTTATGACCAATAAAAATTTTAATAAAAGATTAAGAAATTGGAATTGTGCAACATTATCGAAATTTAACTCCCAAATTAAAGAATGACTTTGATTGAAAAGTATATACTTAAAGAATTGAAAAACTAATATGACAGATGAAAAGATAGAAATTATTTTAAAGATCACAATTTTTAAGATTTTGAACCACTTAAATTTTTAAGATTTCTTAAAAATTGCATTGTCCATGCTAATATTATTGTAAGTTATTTTGTCTTTAAATATTTTTATATAAATTTTTAATTTACTTTGAATGCATAATTATACTATCAATCTATTTATAAATAACTTGAATATGTATAAATTTTTTTGACATATTACTTTAAATGAACTTTTATATATATATTAATTAGATTGAAACAAAACCTCTGAGTACTTTATCTAAGAAATTAAATAATATAAAAAAATAGATAGAAAAAAAAAAAGAAGGTATATGTTTGACCATTATGAGAGTGATCTTTTATATTTTTAATTTGAAAGTTGGAATCAACTCAGAGAATGCGTCAGAGATTTTTTCAAAGAATTATCATATTTGCATGATACAATGAATAGTAATCATGGATGATTGGATAAAAAATAACCTTTAGTAATACACAATGGAATAGAATATCTTATGAGAGTTAAACAAGAAAAAGAAGTTTGGCAAAAAATAGAAAAAGAACTAGTAGTAGGGTTATAATTAGTATCAGGACATAAATTAGTAGGAATATTTTTTGTGAAGATATAATTATTTTTAGAGATGTCATCAATACTATTTCTGTGATTGAAGAGGAAGAACATTTCGAGTATATAGTGAAACTTGATTTATTCCTAAATTATTTAACAAAGTATGTCATGTTTAAGTTTTTGATTGGTTTATTATTTTTATTTATATATTTATTATAACATTGTTGTTATAATTGTTTTAAAATTATTGTATGTTCAATGTCCCAGTCTCAAGATGGAACGAAATTTTTAACCATCCATATTTATTAAATGATAAGGAAAAATTAATATAATTGCATGATACAATGAAAGTTATTTTTAAAGATCATAATTTTTATGACTTTGAACCACTTCACTTCTTAAGATATGTTAGGAATTGTATTGTTCATACTAATATTATTGTATTTTTTAATTTTTAAATTTATTTTTGATGTATAATTATATTATCATTCTGTTTATAAATAACTTGACTATATATAAAAATTTTGACATACTATTTTGAATGAACTAATTTTTATATATATATATATTTTTTTAATCACGTTGAAGCAAAACTTTTAGAGTATTTTATTCAAAAAATCAAATAATACAAAAAGATAAATAGAAAGAAAAAAGGAGGTATATATTTTTGGTAATGATGAGAGTGATTTTTTAGATTTTTAATTTAAAAGTTCGAATCAACTCAGAAAATGCGTTAGAAATTTTCTCAAAAGATTACCATATTTGCATGATATAATAAATAGGAGTAATCGAGTATTGGATAAAAAACAAAATTTAGTAATACACAATGGAAGAATATATCTTATTGGGATTGAGTAAGAAGAAGAACTTTGGCAAAAAGTAGAAAAAGAAACTAGTAGTAGATCTGGAATTAGTATCAGGATAAAAATTAGCATAAATACTTTTGGTGAAGATATATTTACTTGTATAGATGTCATCAACACTATTTCGGTGACTAAAGAGGAAGAACATCCAAAGTATCGACTGTAACTCGATTTATTCCTAAATTATTTAACAGAGTTTGTCATGTTTAAATTTTTTATTGATTTATTAATTTTATTTAGGGATAAGTATGATTTTGGTCCCTAACGTAGAGGCCGAAAATTTATTTCTTCCTCGACCTTTTTTTTTGCTACAAAATGGTCCTCAAGGTTTCAATTTATTTTAAAACCGTCCTTCGGACCAAAATGCCCCTATCCCTTCTTCCCCAAAATCATGCAAATTACTAGCAGAAACACAAGCATACGCACCACCACCACCACCACCACACCCACTGCCACCCACCACCTAACACCACCATCATCATGATGGAATCATAAGAACTCAGAACCAGAACCACCACCACCACTCTCCACCCACTGTCACTCCATCACCATCTGCATAACACCAACCAAAACTCAGAAAATCAACATCATCATCGTCATCCTCATCAGAATCCAGAACTCAGATCCAGAACTCAAACTCAGACAAACAAAAACTCAACTCAGAAAATTATCATAATCAGCAAGAACCCAGAATCAGCAACAATAATACTCCAAATTCAAATTTCATCAACAGCAATGTTTCACAATAAATTTCACAAAAAATTTAGAAATTTCACAAAAATCCAATTCACAGAATTCACAGAAGAAGAAGAAAAAGTGGCAGACGGCGGTGCGACGGTGGGGTTGGCGGTAAGAAGAAGAAGAAGGAGAAGAAGTTTTATTTTATGATTTTTTTAATGAGGGGTAATTTGATAATAAAAAAAATAAAATCGGTAAAAAGGACGATTTTAAAACAAATTGAAACTTTAGGGATCATTTTGTAGCGAAAAAAAGGTCGGGGACGAAATAAATTTTTGGCTTCTACGTTAGGGACCAAAATCGTACTTATCCCTTTTATTGATATATTTATTATAACATTGTTGTTATAATTGTTTCAGGATTATTGTTAAAATTAATATTCTGGTCTCAAGATGGAATGTAATTTTTAACCATTTATATTTATTAAAAAATAAAAAAAATTATATTTTATATTTATGGCCAATAAATATTTTAATGAACGATCAAGAAATTGAAATTGTATAATATTATCAGAAATTTAACTAAGGTACATGCTTGGAGAATCGAAAAGTCAATGTGATAAATAGAAAGATGGAAGTTGTTTTAAAAAATCACAATTTTCATGATTTTAAACCACTTGAATTTCTAAGATTTTTTAAGAGTTGTATTGTCCATGCTAATATTATTGTAACTTATTTTGTGTTTATATATTTTTTTATAAATTTTGAATTTTGATACATAATTATATTATCATTCGATTTATAGATAACCTGAATATGTATAAAATTTTTGTCATATTAATTTAAATAAACTAATTTATATATATATATATGTGTGTGTGTATAATTATGTATGTATTTTTTTCAATCAGGTTGAAGTAAAAGATGGAATTGTACAGTTTAAACAAGGTGTGAATTTGTATATACTTGCTAAAATAAGTAGAAAATTTTATCATGTTATTCTAGATTTTTTGTATAGTTTTTATGAATTTGTGTATAATATGGATATTTTTATGTTTAATGTAGAGAAGTTGTAATTTCTAAGTAGCCTAAGTTTAGTGAACAATATTTTGTAACTATGTCTAACATTATGTGCCTTAATTTTAAAACAGAATTCTATGATCAATTCCTTAATATTGTCTTGTTTCTTCCTCAATGCCAATAGCTCCAAGAATCTGAATAGAGTGTCTTTCTAGACTAATATACTGCTTGTTAACAAAGGATAATAATAGCTGTTTTCTTATGTCATTGGTGCTGTCGTAGTATTGATGACTTCTAATTTTTTAGCTATTAACAAGTCATATATGATACTGTTATACTACTATTGTAAGCTAAATTGTGTTGTATTTACTTTTTCAAAGCTTAGTATTTCAATACTTATTCTATGTGTAGGTAGGTCACATCCTAGAGTATTTGTTGTATCAAGTATACAGGTCTTTTGAGTAATGAACAGAGAGATCATTGAGTAAATTTTCTTTTGTCATGGATCATTTATTATCAATGAGCTTAGGCCTTTAATTCCCAATGGGCCCTTGCCCCTGTCCCTAGCACACTTACATTTGTTTTTAATTTACAATGAGAATATAACGTTTAATAAAAAATTCTAGCCCAATAGAGCCCAATTAACCAAAAATCCCCGAAAATGGGTTAATCATCATTTTCGGTGGCAGCAGGTCAGCAGCACCACTGTGGCCGCTACCATTTATTTTTAGTTTTTAGACGCTTTCAATTAATTACTAGTGTTAAATCCGTACGATGCACGAGATTATATTTAAATTTGATAAGTTAAATTAAAAATAATATTTTATAACTATATATTTTTTAAATTTAGTATAACATTATCATCGTTGTTATATAATAAACGTGTTAAATATATTGTTTTATCTTTATTCAAAGTAAAATATAAATAGAAGAGTTTGAAGTTTATAATATTCTTGAATTATAAGGAGGGAGACATGAAAAAAATAAAAACATATATAACTATAATAATAGCATGTTAATTTTACACTAAATTTTATATAAAAAAAGCTAATAAAAATTTATCAGCAACCCAGTATCTTACTAACCTCATTAGAAAAGTAATTGGCATAGGATGTTGTGCTCCTTGTTACACATTTCATTTCAAATTTGAAAAAAGAGTTATAAGTAAATTAGTTGTATCTATAATAAATATTTGTACAAAAATATAAATCATAACATGCTATTAAAATAAAAATAATATTAGTCTTACCTAAATATTATTAAAAACCTCTTTGAACACGACATTTGTTGTTGATGACTTTGGATTACCGTCTTCGTCTAGAATTAAAACTCTGAGGTCACTGCGACTCTTAACTCTTGACAAAGCAACATAAAGTTGTCCATGGGTGAATACTGATTTTAGCAAATAAAACCCTACATGTGATAATGATTAATCCTGACTCTTGTTAATGGTCATTGCAAAGCATGCTGTTAATGAAAATTGTCTCCGTTGGAACTTAAATGGCAATCCTGAATCTGAAGGGAAAATATGCTATTATAAGTTCTTATATTATCCTTAAAGTGTTTGCTTCTCTGGTATGCTCCAGATATTAAACCTTGCAAGAGTTGAGGTGGACGTTGCAAAAACGGCAGTTGTACCTTCCCTTGCATACAACATATTGAGAACTCAATATTGGATCTTGACTTCTATGATCTCTCCTCATACCACATCATGGCGTCACAATGGCGACAAAAAAATTCTGGGTCACCAATATCTATCACATCTAATAATCACCAAAATAATAAATTATGTTTCAGTTATATCTGCAACAAATACTTTATATAAAAATATACCTTTCTTTCACCATGTTAAGTATAAAAATAATATTTATAAAAGATTACCGAAAACTGCAATTTATGGATTAAAAAGATGAGATCATATAATACAATTTCATTGTGCCAACCTCAAGGTTTAAGTTTTACATGCACGCTAATCAAACAATAAGAATTACAATAAATCAATATTCAAATACAAAAATTATAATATATAACCATATCTTAGTTTGAATTTTAAAAACTTAAACACTAAACGATAATTTTTTGTTTATAAAAAGCATAACAATAGTAAATAATAAAGTGATGATATTGCTACTTCTTAGATTACCTGTATTCTCAACAACATCGAATATGGCTGGGTATTCAATTTACACAGAATCATCTAATGTAGTCGTATTTTCAATAATATCCTTAACTTCTGCAATAATTTTTGAAAGATTTATAACCAATTTCTTCAAGAATGTTTTTCTTTGTCTTAGGTGTCTTCCTTTTTCAGCTATGTACATTTCTTCTAATTCTTTAGTATCTAAATTTAAATTAGATGTACTTGCTCCTGTAATTATTAAAGATAATAAATCAAGTACTTTATATTATAAAAAAAGAAAAATGAATATATGTTAAATGTTTGAATCAGCTGAATTATATATATATATAAAAGAAGTAAAATTTTAGGTTTGTAATAATTTTAATCTATCATGCTTATTTTATTATGTTTCTTTTGAAATAGCATAGTCTTCCTATTCAGTCTTGTATCTCTTTGCAATCAAATTCAATTTGTATACTCCAATGAATCTATAATAATTATTTAGTATATACCAAAGATTGTTTTTAATTGACCAATTAAAAAGTTAAATGCTTGGTCTTTAAGTAATAAAAGCATATTAACATTAGCTGGCTTTGCAACTGATCGATATTGTTTGATCTTTGTTGAAGCTGTTGTTGACTTGTCTGATGACATGGGCTATCATATGCTTCGCATGTGATATCCGAATTACTAATATCACTAATATTGAAACATCGTTCTTTTTCACCTACAGAGAGTGTAGATTAGTAGTTAGAGACCTTGATCGATATGGTGTTGGGTTATTACCTAATAAGATAACTCGAGATATTAGTTTTGAACATCTGTTAAAGTTTATAATTGAATAAATAGTAAGAAAATCAAAATATATAAAGTGCATGTGCATTCACACAAGTAAGTTTCAAAAAAAATCATCCAAAAATCAATTATTGATGCTATTTGTAATGTTTGACAACACCGATTGAAAATGTACATCATTAAAACCATCACTCGAATTTTTCGTAAATTTTTCATAAACAAATTTAGTAATATATATTATGAAGACAATATATATTAATAATTTATTACTTGTCAATACCTAAATAATATATAGAAATTATTGTATTTTATGAGCTTTCATTCGGCCAAAATACTCATCACATGTTAGTTATTTTTTGTATGAAAACTACCTTGAATTGTGTTATGCTTTGTATTTTTTTTGTCTTTTAATATCAATCTTCGATAATAGTATACTTAGTAGATTTGTCATCCTTTTTAAGAGTTCTATTATTTTTAATTCCAGTAAGATATCTAACAACATCTGAAATGGTTTAAAATAAAATAAAAAATTGTTGTAAATAAATTTGTTAAAAAAAACACAGAATAAATCAATAAATTATCAATAAAATAAATAAATTTATATATAAATTATACTTTTTTTAAAATAATAAACTTACCAACTAAATAGGTGCAATCATACCCAGGAGTATTGAAAATGTCAAAACTCACAAACTTAAATCCATATCGTAGGATCGATGATTCTGGAAGTCTATGCACATCAGTACGTCGGTTTAAATTTATCACATACTCATGATGTGTAGTCTTGAAGTAACCCTTGTTGAGTTCAACACCAAAATATCTTATTTGATAAGATATTTCTTCCTCCAGCAAATTCACGAATCGAGACACAAAATTCCTCTTAACTGAGGTGTGTATTTTTCCTCCCTAGAATTAATGAACAAAAATAAAAAAACGATTAGATGGGAAGAAACAAATAAATTTAAAGTATAAATAATATAAATTTAAAATAAAATAGAAAAATATTAGTAGAAAACTCACGTCTTCATCGAGCCAAACCATCTCAATTGAGTATGGCAATGGAGAATTTCTGTAACTTGGTAGTGTCCATAACTGTATTACTCGTATACGTACACATAAATTGTTGATTGTAGGATTAATGTCAGTAATTTTGTGAATACCAGCGAAAAAAGTAGAGAGATTTTAGATATACGGAAAGAAAGGGATTGATATACTTTAAATTGTGATGCTTTACATCTCTCATAACTTATACTATTATAGTTGTATCATAACTAACTTTTTTTTTTTAATTTGGTTGACTTTAATTTAAAATTTAAAAAATAACAAACTAAGTAAAACAACCCAAACTTAAAATTTGAAAATAACAACCTAAACAAATAATATTTAAAAACAACCGAAGTATTAGTATGTAACAACCAAAGTATAATTAACATAATTTTTTTTAAAACTCTAAATTTCTTTAAAAGAATTTATGTAGCTGCAATTTAAAAAAAATCAACAAAATTTTAAAAAATAATGCTAAAAAGAATTAATAGATTTTTAAAAAATAGTGTTAAATATAAAAAAGAACCATCTAAGTAAAATAATTTAAAATGTAAAAAATAACAACCTAAGTACAACAATCTAAAATTTAAAAAATAACAGCTTAAATAAAATAATTTGAGATTTAAAAAATAATAACCTAAGTAAAACAACCCAAACAAATAAAATAATTTAAAATTTAAAGAATAATAACCTAAGTAAAACAACCTAAACTTAAAATTTGAAAATAACAACTTAAGCAAATAAATTTATAATTTATAAATATAAATCTTAAAATTTCTAGTGACGACACGTCAACAAATAAACTCCCAAACTCAGCGTATGAGTGCCACTTTAGCAAATGAGCTCCCCATTTGTATTACTATAAAGATTAAAAACAACGCAAATTTATGATAAGAAGCTCCTTTGCTTCTTAACGCACTGTTTGGATCACTAGAAAATGCAAAGAAGAAAAATGCATAAGGGAAAATAGATGGAAAACTTCATTTTTCATTGATTGGATGACAATGAAAATTGGAAGGAAAGGAAAAAAAGTGGCATGAAATCAGCTCTCAAGTTTTTCTCTCACTCTTGCAGAGAAAATAGATGATAATATACAAAGTGAAAGTCAAATTACTAATTTATCCATAATGTTAAAAAAATAAAAGAAAAATGAAAGGTTTTAATGTAATTTCATTTGGTTATAATTTTTTTTATTTTTTTTATCTATTTTTTTTCGTCCAAACAACATAAAAAAATAATTTTTTTTTTATTTTTTTTCTTTTCATTTTCTTTTCTCTTATTTTTTTTCTTTTATTTTCCATCTTCCATCCAAACAAAGTGTAAAAGTTAAAATCTTTATTGTTTCACGACCCAAACACGGCGCAAGACTCCGAGAATAAGTTCCATTCAATCATGAATTCATGATGGGCAAGCTCTTCCACACTCCCAAATCAACTTCCAGGTTCTTCTTCCTTTTCTTCCTTTCTTCTATTATTATTATTATTGAATCTTTCGATTCTGTTGTTCCGTTTGGCAACATTCATGAATGTTCTAGCTTTGCATGACATGGTAAGATTTGAAGTTTTTGGCCTGTGTAATTATTTATTTGAGGATTTAATTTAATTCCTTGTTTTTGGATCTTTATTTATTTTTTAAAATCAGGTTTTATGTGAACTAGGTATTGATGTTATGTATTCAGTTATGGTAGATTGCTAGTTGAGGATTAGCTAGTAGTAGTTATAGATAAGATTCGCGGCATTTCCGTTATCATGCATAGTTGAATTTGTGGATACTCAACTCATGTTTCTCTGATAATGTGGCATTCCACTTTCGAGCGTAAGAAGCGTCTTTACTCAACTGCATTTTGGGGACTGCTGAGGTACCACACTCGTGGGAGCAAATCTATTTCATGCTTTGCTAAACCCATTTTCCATCTATATATCGTGCTTGCTTTCTGGCGTGGTGTACTTTAACATTTTCTTATATTATTATATGATTTTTCTATTTATATTTACCCCTAAATAAAAAAGGAATATTTTTCTCAACACCAGCAGCAGGGTATGCCATTCTTTATGTTTGTTATATAATTCTATTCTGTGATTTTCTAATTAGTATTCCTTTAATTCTCTGGAGAAAGTTGCTCTAGTTGACAATTTCAGAGAACTTTGTTCTTCTCTTTTGGGGATCTCAGCTATGGACAATCATTGTTTCTTGATTTTGGAAATGAAATTATTATTAGCGCAGTCAACAGGAACTGAAATTATTATTGGCTCTGATGATAAGAATATACGTGAAATGTGAACATTTAGATGATAAAGCGTTGAACACTACATGCTTAGTTACGTAATTAAGATTTAGCAAGTTAATCTTTTAATATATTTTCAAAATGCATGTTTGCTTTGTTGCTTCTCCTCTAAAGTCTGGTCCTGACAACTGCATCTTCTTCATTTTCACTGCTTTCCAACAGAAATAATTAAAAACAGTGCATCTCATCTTACCAAAACATGACTATTCCAAATAAAAATTTTGTTGGATTTTTTTTCTTTCGTATAATATAAAAAAAAGAGTAATTTCTAAAACAAATTAAAAGGACATTATTTTTTTGGATTCACTTCTTTGTTGAGTTTTCGTAAAGTTTTTACCATACCCACAAAATTTGCCCATCGCATCGACAAATCTGCCTATTTAC
Source organism: Arachis duranensis (assembly GCF_000817695.3). Taxonomy (NCBI): domain Eukaryota; kingdom Viridiplantae; phylum Streptophyta; class Magnoliopsida; order Fabales; family Fabaceae; genus Arachis; species Arachis duranensis. The sequence continues at coordinate 102,139,104 of NC_029772.3, read as the reverse complement.
AAAATTTGCTTACGTTATGGTACGATTTAGATGGTATTATTTTTTTTCAATTAATCTAATTTTCTTCAAATAATTTAAAATAAAATTTTTAGTTTACAATTTACATAGATATACTTTAAATTAATAATTTAATGTAATTTGAGAAACATCTTTTATTATTATACTCTATGATGCACGGACGGTGATACGGACACGGGACACGCCGACATGTGAATTTTAAAATCTTATAAGACACAAAGACATGCATAAATATAAAATATAAAATATAAAATATTTTTTAGATAAATCGTAATGATATTTTGATATTTTATTGATACCAAAATATACATTAATTTTGTAATTATTTTTAATGTTTTATTTTAATTATATCAATTATTTAAAATATTTTTTGTTTTAATAAATAATAATATATACTATATCTAAATTTATTTCAAAAATATATATTAAGAATAAGACTGGACACGCTGATACGGGACGATATTTAGGTATGTCCAAGCGTGTTCGAGAAAATTTTTTTATTTTTTATTAAGACAGCGTGTCGGACGAGTGTCGGTGAGTGTGGTATTCGAAATGTGTCCAACACGCAGACACAACAATTTAGAGATTATACTCATATAATTAATTATGTTTATTCGGTTTTTAAAAAAATTAACTTTTTAAAAATAATTTACTCATATTATTATTCTAATTTAAAAATAATACGAATATATATGTTTAAAAATGTTAAATAAACCTACTTGTATTGATTTTAAAATTATCTATACTTCTATACTATATATAATGAAAAGTATACTACTATATATAATAAAAATACAAGAAGATTTGATGTCCAATTTTCTTTTCCTAAAATATCCTTTGTTGCTCATAATTTATAAAAAATATTATTCCCAAAATTTAAACCTATAACATTTTATTTGTTCATTTATAAACCAGTTAGCATATCAACTAATTCAATTTTTATTATTTTTACACATTTATAATCTATATATCTCTAATCTATAATTTATAGTATATATAATGGGAATATAAGAATATTTGGTGTCTAGTTTTCTTTTTCTAAAATTCCCTTTGTTGTATATAATTTATAGAAAACGTCATTTTTAATATTTGAACTCGTGACTTTTTGTTCATTTATAAACCACTTACTATCTCAAATAATTCAATTTTATTACTTTATACATCTATCTATATCTATCTATCTATTCTATACTGTATATAATAGGAATACAAGAAGATTTGTTCGTTGTATATAATTCTAAAAAATATTATTTCCAACATTTGAACTCGTAGTCTTTTGTTCATTTATAAATCAGTTACCATCTCAACTAATTGAATTTTTATTACTTTTATACATATTTTAATTTTAATACATAAAAGAGTGAATTAATTGGCACGAATTGATACACTAATTTAAAATAATAAGAGTATGTTTATTTAAATTTTTTAATTTAAAAATAATACAAATACATGTATTTTTTAATTTAAAATTAACAATTTCAAATAATTAATTTTTTCAAAACGAATAAATATAATAATTAATCATATAAATTCAATAATCAAGTGCATTTATTTTTATAAATTAAATTAAATTATTAATTTAAATTATATTTATTTAAATTTTAAATTAAAAATTTTATATTTGTAGAATTTTAAATTACTTGAGTAAAATTGGATTAATTAAAAAAATAAAAATATACTAATACTATCCAAATCGTAAAAAAATCCGTTGAACTCATAAACCAACTTTGTGTAAATAGGCAAGTCCGTTGTTGTGATAGACGAATTTTGTGTGCATTGCAGAAGTTCCCTCTCTATTAAACGAAGCTAATGAAAAGACAAAAAAAAAGTAGATTATGGAAAATAATGTCCTTTTAAGTTGTTTTGAAAATTAAAATTTTTTTATATTTTATGAAAGTGAAAAATCCAAATTCTGTATGCTTAAAACTCCAATTGAGCAGGGAAGTCAAATAAAAATAATAATTATTATACACATATGCTAAATTAGAGACAATAAATAATGTATGTACATAAATCCGAATATCATAAGTTACTAGTCTAGGCATGAATGACATTGGTCAGAATGAATAGTTAATATTGTTTACTTCTCTAGAGTAATAGTAACACATGTGGTGGTATCAGTTTTCTCTGAAATTAGCCTAAAATGACAAATTCCACAGCAGCACAGTAAGAACTACATTTACACTAAGAATCAACCATACATCATTGAATACAAAACTTGAAATTCCAAAAGAGGTTTCTACAAAGGAATCCTCATCATAACTCCCTTCACTCATCTCAAAATTCTCAACTGTTGAAACTCCCTCAGAATTAGTTATTTCCTGTAAACAAGGTTTCACACTATAAGGCACTGGTGTCACTTGTTTGGCAACGTAGCACAAGTTTTCATTATTGTTCCAAGCAGCAAACCGCCTTCCCAATTTCCCATAAAACTCTTGTGAGAATTCAAGTCTCCCTGTCAAGTTGTTTCCATTGACATGAAGAGCTTTAAGACATGGCAGGTTCTCAAGATTCCTAGAGAGACTTCCATTAAGGTTGTTGTTGCTAAGGTCAAGAAACCTTAGCCTTTTCATTTCTGTTATGGACTCTGGCACACTACCTTCCAAACCCATGTTGGAAAGGTCCAAAGTCTCAACTTTTGTGAAACTTCTCCACTTTGTTCCCAAGAGATCACCCCCTATTGGATTGTTGGACAAGACCATATCTTTTAAGGAAACAAGTTCTTTGATTGTCTCAGCCAAACCACCAATAAGTTTGTTATGACTCACATCAAGTAATGTGAGATGCTTTAGCCTTCCAAGCTCCATTGGCAACAACCCTTCAAGCACATTGTTGCTCAAATCAAGCTTTAGAAGTGAACTCCAAGATCCAACTATTGGTGGTAGTGAACCTGAAAGATTGTTCCTGCTTGCATCAAATATCAAAAGCTCAGAAAAGCTTCCATAAGTTATTGGAACCTCACCAACCAAGTTGTTTCCAGCAAGGACTAGTTGTCTCAACTTAACCAAATTGCCAATACTTCGTGGCAATTCACCTGTGAGACTATTTTCCAGCAAAACAAGAGATTGAAGGCTTCTAAGGCTTCCAATTGTGGATGGAATTGTGCCAACAAGACCAGGGTTTGATCTGAGTATCAAAGATTCCAAACTTTCTGAGAACTTCTCCCAACCTGAAATTGGGAGTGTAACTGGATTTTTGTTAGGTGAAAGAAAGCAACTGGTTAATGAGAGAACTTTGAGGTGCTTGAGCTTGAATAGTTGTTCTGGGAATTTAGCATCATTGCTGCATATGAGAGAGTTGTCAAAAACTTGTCCAAGGTTCACAACAGTTACATACCAGAATCCATCATCATATAGTTCACATGAAACTCCCTGCAAATTTATTCATGAAATCAAAAAAAGAAACTATAAAGAATGCAATGATAGCAGGTAAAAGTAACATTTTGACATTCAACACAGTTTACTAAACACTGTTATTACTGTTCCATTAAAGTTTTGACTTCTAAAAAAACAAAAAGAAGGAACAGTAGAAACATTGTTGTGTTCAGAATTTCAAACCTGTATTGGAGTCCAGCCACAAGGATCTGGATAAAGGTCTGAACCATTCCACCATTTTCCTACAAAACCCTGAATCACATTGTAGACGACTTGCTTCTCTTTCTCATCCATTGGTGACAATGAAGAAGAGTCTTGTCCCTCACAAACACAAAAAAGCAAAACCATGAGGAACATAAAACAAACAGCTTGTGTGCACTTCCTTGATATAATCCTAATAGCCATAAATATCACAAAATCAAACAATCAAGTCAGAAAAATTTAGCTCAGGAAATTGTGAATTTTATCAGAATAAGTATAGCAACTATGTGTTAATAGTAACACTTGTACTCAAAAGGACGGAAATGGAGGCAAAGGTAATAACAAGAGTGGTTCTGAAAATTTGAGTATAAAATGGTTAAAAAACATTGATGGGGTAGAGAGGTAAATTGACCAATAGGGTTGTGGCGAAGAAGTTCAGCAGTTCAGGCTAATGCATGTGCATGCGCATTTTCATGTGCCTTTTCTTTAGTTATTAATATTATTGTTCAACTTGTTATTGACCATAATAATTTCTCTAATATTTAATTCCCACATGGTTATGGTTTGAATGGGGGAAGGGCCTTAAATGAATGAGGGAGAAGCAGAGGAAGATTCATCCAATTATTAAAGCATAGCTTCAAAAACTTTTGAGAATAAATCTGATAATCTAATTGCGCGTTAGATTTTAGGTTAAAAGATTTTTAATTTAAAAACAACTGTAGTATTTAATTTAGAAAGAATATAACTTGCTGTAGGCCTGTAGTAGAGCATTCAAATTCTCAATATTTGTTTGAAGGGATAAATATAAGGGTGTTCATGAATCGGATTCGATTTGTATATTCACAAAAATTACGGATATCGATCCGATTCACAAAATTATCAGATCAGATTAGATCGGATCCGATCCGATCCGATCCACATACTAGTAAAATCGGATTTCGAATTTTATATAAATATCTTCATATTCATGGATTCATAAAAATAAATAAATAAATAAATAAGTAAATATTATTTTTATGTTTGATTTTAACTAATAATTATTTTATATGTGTATTATTTTTTTATTATTTAAAAAAAATATGTTTATAATATTTTAAAAGTAAACATATATAAAAGAGTGGAAAAAAAAATAATTTTATTAATATTTTTAATAAAAATAAATTTTTAAAAATATATTCGAGATCAAATTCGATTGGATCCAAACTTAAAAATCGCAGTTTTAATATAGATCAGATCGAAATTTTAATCATATCCAATTCAATCTAATTCCGTTCACTCCTTAATAAATGAACTGACCATTTTTTACTAAGCCAAGTTAGTTTAAGAAAAAACACTTAATCAAAGTATATATAAAATCTAGACATCATTCTGGATCCAACACCTCATTTTCCAACTTCAATATCAGTTCTTTAAAATGTTCTTTGTTGAAAGTTGGTGGTCACATTCAGAAGTCACGCATGTATATTTATTCTGCATTAAAAAAAAGTCAGGAAGACAATAAATTTTTTTTTGGTAAAAAGATGTTATCATTATTATTACTAATGTATCAATCCTTATTTTTATATATGTTATTGAAAAAGTGTAAAATAGTAATTTAGTCATTAAGATAGTTAGTAAGTTCTTTAATTTAATAGTTAATTGTTTCTTGTTCAAATTTAAGGAATACTTTTTTACACTAAAAAAAAAATCGAAATACAAATATTCATTATATATAAGTATAAATTATTATTATTAAGTTCATATACTATATATAAAAAATTAACCATCGTCATTATATATTCTACCGTTGTAAAATAATTGATAAGAAAAGAATTCATAAATTACTAGTTATTTATTTATAATGTTTGTACATCCGAAATTAAATTTTGTCAAATTTATTATATTTTATTATTAATTTTATAACTAAAATGCGTCACATATATTTTTTTTATTTTACTGTAATTGAAATCAAATTTTTACCTTTAAAATTAAAGAGTTCTTTTTTTCTTTTTCCTTTTCTCTAACTCTCTAATTCATTCATTCACTCTATTTTTTTTATGGTGAGTTCTACCCAACCCCCTCTAAATCAACATGTAAATTACCCCTTATGACATGACATGTTTTAATTGGATGTTTAGTTTTAGTTTGAGTTAATTTATCTTGATAAGAGTTAATATATTAACTACAGTAGAGTAACTTTGTAATTAAATATTTTTATAAGAGGGAAGAATATATAATTTCTGTAAACATTAAAAAGTAAAGTTATATTTCTCATCATTGTTCAGAAGCTCAATGCCCATTTTTTCATTCCTCTCTGAAATTGAAAGAAAAAATAACTCAACCTGTACCTCACTCCTCTTGCTTAGGGTGTGTTTGGCAAACGCGTTGGAGAGCAAAGAAGTACGTTTGAACTTCTTGAAAGTTTCACTTTTATGTTTGGCCATTTTTATCTTTCTGAACGCAGAATTGATTCTGCTTCTGAAAGCACGTTCAGGAGAAGCTAAAATTTGTAGCCTCTGCGTTTCATGGTTACTTATTATCCTTGGAAAATTAGATGAAAAATTTATTTCTTTTTTACCAACCCTACTCTTTATTTTCTTCTTTGAAAAGGATACCAGTAACTTTTACCTTAACAATAAGTCTTTGTAGTTCTTCCTACTTCTTCATAATTGTTCGTTCTAATTTATTTTTTCATTAAAATAGTTCAGATTTGTTTTAATCACCAGCAAATTGAATATTTTAATTTTTTTATTTTTAGTACTCATTTTTATATTTTAATTTTTATATTTTTTATTATATTTTTTATTTATATGATAAATATTTTTATATTATTTGTGTAGTGTTCTGATTTCTTATGTTATATTTTTATGAGTTTTTTTTATCATTTACTATATTATTTTTTATAGGTATATTTTTTATGAAATCTTTTTTTTTTATTTTTGTTTGGCTTTGTTCATATGATTTTTTATTTATTTTATTGTATTTCTTTTATTCATATGACAAATGTTGTTGACTTTTTTTATGATATTTTTATTATTTTTTTGCTCATATGAATTTTTTTTTCCTATCCTTTACTGCATTGTATTTAGGTTGTGTATGAAATTTTTTATTTTTTTATTTGATTTTATTCATACGAATTTTATTTATTTTTTATTGTATTTTTTTGTTCATATGATATATATTGTTGATTTTATAGAATTTTTATTATTTTTTATCTGTATGATTTTTTTTATTCTTTGATGTACTCTATTTTTATTTTGTATTAATTTTTTTATTTTTTATTCTGACTTTGTAAAATTTGTAATTGTAATTATTATATACTACGTTTATTATCAAAATTTTGTATAATATAAATTATGATCCTATAAAAAAGGACAAAATAAATAAAAAATAATTATAAGTAACAACAAAACCATAAATAATGAAAATTTATAGTAAAAAATAATACTAAATTAAAGAGTACTAACAATACTAGAAAAATCATAGAATATTTTCTTTTTGTTTGACATTATAAAATTTATAGTACTCTCTTTCATATTTTTTTTTGAAAGAGAGAAGCTCAACACAACAAGTGAAGCGAAACAACATAAGAATCAGTGAATATCATAAAGCAATCTAAGTAACTCCTATCAACACTAATGCTTATCCCTTTGTCATCTCCGGCATTGCCATCAACAACAAAAAGGATCTACACCTAACCACTCCTTATAGTTCATGAATGACATATGAATGATGTCGTCAACCCCTCTTCCTTTATTCTGAAAAATTCTTCGGTTCCTTTCTAGCCAGATGTTCCATGTAATCGCACAAAATCCCATCAACCACCTCTTGCGCTCCACCTTGCTAGCTGATATCTCAGTCCAACTTATGAAATGTTCTTTTAACGTCCCCGGGCAAGACCATAGCCTCCCGACAAATGATAACCAAGCACACCAAACCTGCCAAGAAAAATCACAACCAAGGAACAAGTGGTGACTATATTCAATGTTCTTGTTACAAAACACACATACAAGCTATAATTTAATTATCAATAGTTTAACTATAGTTAACATAATCACCAATTAGAGAGTGACATGTCACAGAGGGTAATATACATGTTATTATTGGAAGGGTAGAGTAGAATTTACCTTTTTTTATATATTATTATTAATGACTAATTACAAATTTGACAATATAAAATGAACAACATAAAATTCTTTAATTATAATTAAAATTAAATTAAAATTAAAATTAAAATATAGCTATATTATATTACTAATTTAACAACCAAAATATGTTATGACACACCCTTTTCTTAAAATTGAGATGAAATATTTTCTTTCAAAATTAATAAACTTCCTTCTTCCATCCTCTTATATATCTACCTCACTCCCATTCTTTATTTCTCTCTACCCTTTCTATTCTATATATAACCTTAGAGTACTAATTACCCAAATCAATCTCTAAGGATTTTAAAAGCGAACATTTTAGTCCAAAAAAAAAAATTAATACACACAGATCAATCTTCAACCTTTTTTTCGTCAGACATATCAGTCTCCAGTCCATTTTTTGACGTGACACACTAACAGAAAATGTTGAATTGGCACATAAACATGCACATGTGGCAATTAAGTATCCACGTATTTGAAAAAGACAAAATCGTCCCTCGCCTTGTAGTAAAAACAGTGTCGTAAGATGGCAATCCCTAAATCGCTAATTCACAAATTGCGATGCCGTTCTTCCCAACAACAATAGCTTCCAAAACTAACATGCTTACGTACCCACCCATGCGTCTTATCCTTCCAATCTAATACCGACATAGACACACACAACCCTCATTCTCTCTCACTCCTCTTCGCCGCAACTTCAATCCCCCTAATTGTCGCTGCCACATTCACACAAAGCAACATCGAGAGAGCACACATTTTCTGGGAGGTTCCACCCGCACCCTCACCATTGTCTTTAGGATGGCCCAACTCGCCCTCAGAACCTTCTGCCATAAGCTTCTTCCGATATGTCCATGTTTTTGGTGGGGCTTCTATTCGTTGTATTGCTGCAGGATCAGACAGGCCTTGCAAGTCCCTGAACACGCCACTGATATTGGTGGCAGCAGGGTTGGAGAAGTGACTAAATATATACAACAAAGTTCTGATGGCTAGATTTCTACTGAGTTAGTTTCCAAATTTGAAAGGACAAAACCGTCGACTAAGAATTTCTTCTTGGTAAGAGAGAAATAACCTCGTTGATACTATAGTTCTCAACCAACAAGTAATGCTCAAATCAAATTTTAATATAGTTGTCACAAAGTTCAACTCCAATAAAAGTAAACCGAAGTATTCAAATCTCGGGTCGCCTCACAAGGAATGGGCAAACATGTGCATCAATATTGGTTAGAATTCCGGGGTTGGGAGTCATGATCGCAAATTTAAACTACTAGACTTAGTATGTAAGGAATCTTAAAGTGCAAGAAACTAAATCAAGTAACTAAAGCAAGGTATGATCAATTTCAATCCAACAAGAGAACATGTAATCTATTTCTAGTCTATAACTAAGTAAATAACTAAACTAACTATAACAATAATCAAGCAATTGGGATTTTTGATTTTCAAATATGAATAATAAAAGGAACTCTTGGCTAGGCATAGAAATTGGGGTCACCATCCTTATCTAATAACCATATCTTGACAATTGTGAGGATCCAAACTCATTAAGTTTACTTCTATGCTTGAAGTATGTCAAATGGCTTGATCAACATCAATCCGTAAGTCCTAACCTAGCTACTAATTGACTTAGTAGTAGGCTAGTGTCAATGGTTATCAAATTGACCACTAAGGGTTCTCAAATCACCAAATCAATTAGACCCAATGACTCAAGTTTATCCAATTCCCTTAGCCTAGACTAAGAGTAAAAAAGACTACTCCATAATCAAAGGAAACATTTCATCAAACACATGGTATGCACTAACAAAAGACATATTCAAATTGTAAATTAATTGGAAATTACAAGTACCCACTAACAATTATCAATGGAAAACAACTCAAACAACACTATTAATCATAGAAAATATCAATGCACTAATAGAAATTCAAGATCCACAAAGTTCCTAAAATAAGAAGAAAATGAGAAATAACAAGAAAATTCAAATTCAAACACAAGATCTAAACAAAATTATACTAGAGAATTCAAATTAAATAATTGAAACTAAAATTAACAAAATCCAATTCAGAATTTCAACAAGAGAAGATCAAAACAAACTAAATCTAGAGAGTAGTAAGAGTTTTTTTTCTCTCTAGAACACAAGAACAAAAAACTAGCCAAAATTGTATGTAAAGTGTGAATGATTGATTCCTCCTTTCCCCCCCTCAATTCTTGGGTCTTTTCCATGTAGAATCCAGTTGGATTTGGGCCTGGAACTCCTCAGAAATCGCTAGCCACGAGTGCACGTCGACCACTCGTGCGCGTCGTCTGAGGTTTTTCAATCTACGCATATACGTCATGTCACGCCTACGCGTCGTTGGGATTTTTGCCAATCCACGCGAATGCGTCAACAATTGTGTGCGAGTCTCAACTGCATGTATCAACGCGTGTACGTCAGTCACGCGTGCGCATCGCGGTCAATTCTCCAAAACTCCATTCTCCATGTTCCTTCCACTTATGCATGCTTCCTTTCCATCATCTAAGTCATCCTTGCTCTATAGAACCTAAATCCATTTAACAAACGCATCACGGCATCGAATGGTAATAGAAGAGGATTAAAATATAATATTTTTGGGGTCAAAGAAGCATATTTTCAACCATGAAACAAAATCTAGGAGGAAACACAAAACCATGCAATTTATGAGAATAAGTGCGAAAAATATTGATAAAACCCTCCAAATTCTACACAAGATAAACTACAAAATTGGTGTTTATCACATCCCGTGAGAGAGGCAGCCACTGTCCGCCATCAGAGACTTGTGGCAGTGATTGGAGGAATGCCAAGATACTCATCGACAGGGGCAGATACACGAAGAAGCCAGGAGACGTCGCCGATAGAAGTCTTGAGCTGTGACAACATCTTGCAAAATGCAGCGGGATAATGGTGAAGACACGCTTTGATGAACCTGGAGATTTCAATTCCTGTAGATGAAAAACTAGGGTTTCATGAGGAGCTTTAGTGATGAAGAACGGGACCTCCATTAGGAACGATACCGATTTTTATTACAAGGTCAAGGATTGTTTTGTTGTCTATCTCCTACACGTGAACACTTAATTACCACGTGTGCGAGTTTAGGTGCCAACTCAACGTTCTCCGTTAGTTAGTCTCACTAATGAACTGGAGACTATTATTTCTGATGGAGAAAAACGCTAGGAATTAATCTGTGAATTAATTTTTTCAAAAACTAAAATATCCACTTTTAAAATTTATGGGAATTGATTTGAATAATTATTCATATCTTTGTAATTTATATTTTATATTATATATTACTAATTTGACCAATTAAAATATATAAGAAAATATTTTTTATTATAATT
>NC_029772.3:102122266-102127840 GCF_000817695.3 Arachis duranensis | reverse complement strand
TATATTTTCTCTTCTCTTCTTTCAAATATTTATTATATATAATATAAAAAAACATCAATACTATGACTAAAATTAAGATTCAATTGTGCAAAAATGAAATTTTAGTTGAGTTAATCTTGTAACTATTAATATAAAATTTTTATTTTTTAGATAATAAATATTAAAATTAATTATTAATAAAAAATTAAATTTTTTATATGAAAATAACATCTAAAAAATTTATTATTTAATTTTTTAATTTACAAAAATATTGATCTTTTTAGTAGACAAAAAATTTTATTTTTTATAACTTTTTTTTAAAAAATAGTTTAATTTTATAAATTCTTTCTATTACAATTTATCATATCAGAATAAAATTGATATAATTTTAAAAAGATTATTTTTGTAATGTTATTATGACCAAAATACTAGTAACGAAGTAAACGTGATTGAAATGGTTGTATTGAATACTAATTAGTAGATTTAGCGTTGCACGCATTATTATATGATCATTTTGCATAATTTATGAGGACATTATGAGGAAGGTACTGTTAGAATCAACGATGACAAACTAATGAACATTACTGCTCTGATTTATAAGATACAAAAAATACACTAAATATACAGAATGATATCTAAAACGATTATATTGTGAGTGGGTTCGGTTGGAACTTTGGGGCACCATATAATTCTTATCTTCTATGCTTCTATCTCTATGTAACAATCACATGCATATATTTAAAATATCAACTATATTGTGTGTATGCATCAAAATTAGTCACTAAAATTAATTATTAATATAAAATATAAATATATATTAAAAAAAAATTAAACTTTATTCATATATATTTATAAAATATATTAATGATTAATTTTAAAATAAAAATATTATTTATATATTAAAATTAATTATTAATAATTAATCATCAATATATTTATATATAAATATATAAAATTTAATTTATTTTAATATATTTATATTTTAATATATATTTGATACTAATAATAAATTTTAATAACTAATTTTAATATATACATAATCGTTCATTGAAAATTTGAAATATATATTCATAGATGCACCGCGATTTACTGCGATCTCTTCTATTATTAAAGTTACATGCATGTAGTTAATGATCCTCAACTGTTCTGGGAAAAGTTACAGCGGCTGCAATAATTCTATTATTTAGCTGAATTATTTTCTCAGTTTCTTTCTAAATGCTGCTGTCATCTTTTTACTAGATTCTTAAATTAATTAAGGAAAAGTCTAGGGGCCAGCAATTTTTGTAATTGTTAGCCATCAACTAGCCATCAATAATGATTTGATGGTGTGAGATTGGTGTGGAATTTCATCCAATGGCTCACCTTGCTCTGCTGGTTACATGCTGGCCAAAATTCAATAAAACTGCTGGCCCCTAGCATTGCTCATTAATTAATGTGTACGAATATATAGGAATTAACAGTTATAAGAAAATATTAAGAATCATATTGTGTGTAATTGTGTAAATAAAATATTAAGCAGTAAATTAGTCATTTACATAAAATAAAAATATTATATATACAAAAAAATTAACTAACAAATTAATCATTATATATATATATATTATTTTATTTATCTTTAATATATATTTTATATGCTAATATATATTTTATACAGTAATAATTTTAAGAATTAGACCAAATTAATGAATTCAACTGAAAAAGCCAATTGAAAAAAAACATCAAAAACTCAGAAAAAATCGATCAAAGAATTGATTATCTGTTGAACCAGTGTGATTTTTTAGCGGTTTGATAATTTAAAATAACAAAATATAAAAAAATTACTTTTAAAAATGTATATTTTATACATAAATATATTATTTTATTATATCCGTTTTAATTTTAGTTAAACTTTTAAAATTTTAAACTTCTAAATCTACCAGTTTAATGAATGTTTCGATTTTCAAAACCTTGTTATACGGATAATTAATTTGATTATATATATACACGTAAATTCTAATATGATTATACTATGGTGATTATACAAGTATTGATAAAATTAAAAGCATATCTTTTAATTTATAGTTTAGTAATATTTTTTTTAAGTAATACTTTTTAAAAAATCTTTAATAATAAAAAATATTATTTTAATTTTAACATTACTTTCTAAAATACCATAATTACTATAATATAATTATACTAAAATAATATATATAAATATACATTGTTAATTCAGTAGCTAAATTTTTATGTGCAAAGGAATGTTAGACGCTTTTAGTAATAAGAAAAAATATAGAATTAAGTAATATTAATTTAAGTATAAGATCAAAATAAGAAAATAATTATTCATCACTTAATATTTATCTTTTTAGAAAAACAAAGGGACATTGAGGAGAGTATAAGAAGGGAAAAAAATCAGAAGCAATATATATAATAATAACTATTATTTCGCTATTATTGTACGTACACACTGAACAAAATTAAATAAGAGCACATTGAAATTCGATTAGTAAGCAGACAAATTGACATATATACTAAGCTAGTATCCAAAAAAGAGGATAAGAATGAAACAAACTAGCCTTGCTTGCCAAATGGACCAATTTGGTTTATTTGGTTTACAAACTAGTACGTAAACTTGTGCCCTCTCAATATTTACATGGACACATTTTAAACAAAATTGTGACTACACAATATGCACTGTTATCGATATCATAATTTTAGGCCCCATTTTCATACGGAAATTATTTTTATAACCTAAATAGAGAGACGGAAATAATATTTATATATTATGTATTTTTCTCCTTATTACCTGCTAGTGTTTACAAATTACAGGTTATCCTTGATATATATACATATACTCACAATATATAACATTATTGAAGGATATTAAGGCAAAATTATAGAAACAAAAAATTTCTTTATTTATTAATAGTTGTATCTCTATCGCTCCCATCCTCCAAATAAATCGTTATACTCCTTGTCTTTGTTTTTATATCTTAAAATTCATCTTTTTTTTTTGTCAGATGGATTAGACAATTCTTAATTTTAAGCATTATTCATATATTACACACTCACACACACTACATGAATTCATTTAAAGGTTTATTTTTTTTTTCATAGGACTTAACCCGGATGCAACTACTTGTGAGGCAGCAGATCCTCGGCTGCTCTTAAAACTCGTCTCAAACACTACCAAAATACATACACTATTAATTAAAAAAAAATATAGGGTACTAATATATTATGTACTAATTTATTGTCAATAATAATTAATTATTATATTTTAAATACATATATAAAGAGATACATTTAGAAAATATATCTATAAAGATATTTTTATTAAATATAGTCATAAAAAAGACATTTTTATTAGATACGTCCACAAAGATACTTTTATTAAATACAGTTATAAATAAAAGTTGGCAGAAGTTAACAAAAATACTATTAATAAAGTAGCAAAATTGTTAAAAGAAGGGGACAAGAAAGAAACACGTAAAGATGTTAAAAACAGCATAGCTCATATATACGGCATGAATAGTAAAACTATTAGAGCACTATTCATGTAAAAATGACAAAAAAAAATATTTATTTAGTTTCAATTAAAAAACATACTTTAAAAAATGTTGATTAACAGTAAAAATATAAATTATGAATAAAATTGAATCTAAGAAAAAAATAATTATATTAACAATTCTAACTAGTATTAATTTAAATGACACTAAATGTCTCAAATCTATACAAAATAATTTTTTAAAAATTTTAATTTCACAATAAATTTATTCAAAGAATCCAAAATAAATAAGAATTATTAGACTAAAAATAGAACAATTAATGATAAAAATTAATAGATTAAAGTATAGATCTTCAAAAATAAAAAAGAAAATATTAAAAGAATTATAAAAATTATAAATAAAAATCAACTCGTAAAAATTATTAAATTTGCAAAATATTAAAAAAATATCAAAATGATAATAAAATAAAAACAGCATATATATTTTAGTATGAATATATTATAATAACTATAATATTTATTAAAATTAAAGTGATATTTTTTTAATCTTAAATTAATTTTAATAATATTTATATAATTATCGTAATGACCATAACATAATCTTATTAGAATTCATCACGTATATAAATAATAATTGGTGTTGTGTAGAAAGAGAGTGGTACATACATAGGGCTGGCAATTCATACCCTACCCGCGGGTACCCAACCCGGTCCAACCCGTTCGGGTAGGGTAGGCTACCCTACCCGCAGCGGGTAGGATAGGGTACGGTCCGGGTATGCTTGCGGGTAGGGTAGGGTACGGGTTTAGGGTGTACCCTACCCTACCCTACCCGCACCTCATATATAACACATATTTTATAAAAATCTCTCTATATAGTGAAGGAAGTAAGAGTTGAACCCACAATATCTTCTCTATATAGTGAAGAAAGTGAGAGCTGAACCCACAACCTTTCTTATGTAATGACTTATAATAAGTGAACAACTACTAAACTAGTTAGTTAATTTAGTAATTTAGAGCATTAGTTTTTTATTTTTTATGTTATTAATACGTATAAAATTCGAAAAAATTTAATTTTATATTTATTTTGAAAAAATTTGATATTTCTGCGGGTAGAGTAGGGTAGGGTAGGGTTTAAAATTTTAGGGTGCGGGTAGGGTTAGGGTTGAGAGATTCTCAACCCGCGGGTAGGGTAGGGTAGAGTTTTAATGAAATTTTCAACCCGCGGGTAGAGTAGGGTAGGGTCCAAACCCTACCCTACCTTATCCATTGCCAGCCCTATACATACAAGAATTGAATTAAGGGGTGGCCGCTGGCTAGAACAGTTGACCTATATAATATAAGATGTACGAAGATGGACCACCCTAGATAGAGGTAGGACAAGGGTAGTAATAAGAAAGGGTAAAAGAGGTACTCTCTTTCACTATTCTGCATGCAAACTATATATGCTTGCCAGCTCAATCACTCTCTCCTCTATGTCCTTTCATTGTTACCGTACACTTTACAGTTTACACAACCTTCATCTTCATTCTCCCATGCCTTCTATCTATCTATCTTAATTAATATGCTTTGTTTCTTTTCCCATGTCCTATATATGGACTCCCTTAATTCCCAACATCACTCTATTGGAGATCTACATTGCTCTTTTTAACTCTTTTTTCTTCCTGCTATCCTTTTAATTATAACACGATTTGGTTAAATTTAATATTATGTTAATTTTGTTATTATGATTAGATTATATTCTTGGCCTATAAATAAACATCTCTCGTTATATATTCATACAATGACACAATGATAACATACACACAATGACATAACGTCGATATCTAAATATTATGTTTATTTTTGGGTTATTATAATGAGTTCTAATAATTTAGAATTAATTACATGCTTTAAAATTTAACAGAACTTAAATTATATGAAATATTTTGAAACTATTTTTCATTCAATAAGAATAATATTAGAGAGATAATGATATACAATTAAACTTTACATTATAATACCTTTTCTTCCCTCCAATTTGAGTGGAATTAATCGAATATAATAGACTCTTTTTTGGTCGGAAATACAATATTGACTTTAAGCTATATTTATCAGAAGAGTAGTGAACA
>NC_029772.3:102112046-102122228 GCF_000817695.3 Arachis duranensis | reverse complement strand
ATGGAACAGAATGATCCTTGAGTAACGTTTTTTTGGGTAATAGATCATTGATTCTCAGACTGTTGGGCTTCTGCCTAATCTTTTGAAATGGGTAATGGGCCCATCGGTAGCACATTTCCTAACAACAAGAATAACAACATTTTTACAATAAAAATGAAGCCCAACCCAAAAAAAGCCCAATTAAGCAAAAACCGCAAAAATGGGGTTGAGGAGGTGGGTCTGGATTTCAATAATCGTCGCTAGAGGCAGCAGCACCACCGTGGCCGCTACCATTTATTTTTACTTTTTAGACGCTTTTAATTAATTATAAAAGAAAAACGCAAATTCATGATAAGAAGCTCTTTAAGGTCTTTTGCTTCTTAAAACCTTTATTGTTTCACGACCCAAATGGCGCAAGATTCCGAGAAGAAGTTCCATTCAATCATGGATAAGCTTTTCCATACTCCTAAATCACCTTCCAGGTTCTTCTTCTTTTCCTTCCTTTCTATCATTATTATTGTTATTACGCTTGAATCTTTCGATTCTGTTTTATTATTATTATTTTGCTTGAAACTTTCGATTCTGTTGTTTCGTTTGGCAACATTTATGAAATGCTGGATAGTGTCACAGATGAATGCTCAATTAGTTTGTCTGAATTTTGAAATTTTCTTTCATTTTAATCTTTTAATTTAGCTGTAACTGTAAGAGTTGTATGACATCGTAAGATTTGAAGCTTTTAGCCTGTGTAATGATTTGTTTGAGGATTTAGTTTAATTCCTTGTTTCTGAATCTTTATTTATTTTTTTTAAATCAGGTTTTGTTTGAACTAGGTATTTATATTAGGAATTGTGTGTTTATCTATTCAGTTATGCTGGATTGCTAGTTGAGGATTAGCTAGTGGTAGTTATAGATAATATAATATTCGCGGCAGTTCAGTTATTTAGTTAGAATCAGTTAGTGCCTGAGCTGGAAGCACTTGTTGCACTGTGCTTCGTCCATGCATATAAACTCATTCACTGATAGTTGAATTTGTGGATTCTCATGTTTCTCTGATATCCATATTCTGAATCTAAGTTTGATAACCAATAATGTGTTTATATGTTTGCAGTTCATCTGGCATGCAACTTTTGAGTGGTAAGAAGCGTCCTTACTCAACTTCATTGGGGACAATGGAGCTGAATCTGAGAGGGGATGCTGCTGAGGTACCACACTCGTTGTCAGCCACAGTGGGAGCAACTGAAGGAGCGCTTTGTCGTCCATGGGATCGTGGTGACTTTATGAGAAGATTGGCCACATTCAAATCTATATCATGGTTTGCTAAACCCAAGGTACCTTTTCATTTTCCATCTATAAATCATGGTCTCTTTCTAGTGTGGTGTACTTTATCATTACTTTTAACATTTTCTTAATATTATTATATGATTTTTCTATTTATATTTACCCTTGAATAAAAAAGGAACATTATGCTTGTATTGCAGAAATTTAATGAACTCTCCATTCGTTTAAGGAAGGAAAAAACTCTGTGACGGCGCAAATAAATTGATCAATTTTATTCACGACCAGAATATATTTGTTTGATACACTGTTGTTGATATTAGTGTTAAAAAAAAGAAAAAAATTAGTATTGAGGAAACAAATGAATTCAAACTCGACAAGTGAAATATTATTATAAAATTTATTTTGAAGAATAATTATAATTTTTAGACGTCAATTTTACCATGGCACGGCATCTCCATTACCAAAGAAAGCCCCTTGCCTCACGCTTCCTACTTCCCTTTGCCAACTTTCTTTATAGATATATTATTTGTAACATTTACTCTACGGTGGCTTATGCTTTGACTTATGCCATTTACAGGTTGTAAGTGCTGTAAATTGTGCTCGAAGGGGTTGGATAAATGTGGATATTGACACTATAGCCTGTGAAGCATGTGGAGCACGTCTGCTTTTCTCAACACCAGCATCTTGGAACCAGCAGCAGGGTATGCCATTCTTGATGCTTGTTATACAATTCACTGGAATAATGAATTTTATGATTTTCTAATTAGTGTTCCATTAATTCAGTGGAGAAAGCCGCCCGGGTATTTAGCTTAAAGTTAGATAATGGACATAAGTTACTTTGCCCATGGATCGACAATGCCTGCAGTGAAACACTGGCACGGTTTCCTCCTACAGCTCCTCCAGTGTTAGTTGACAATTTCAGAGAACGCTGTTCTTCTCTTTTGCAACTCTCAGCTCTTCCACATGTTTCATCTTCAGTTATAGAGCACATGCACAGTCCACTATTGGAAGACTTTCTTGGACAATCATTGTTTCTTGATTTTGGAAATGGATCTGCCAGAAATTCTGACATAGAAATTATTAGTAGTCAAGAGGAACTCAAATTGTATTACCAGGTAATAACAAGTGTACTTCTGTGTTCTAGTGACTTAATGATAAATGCATTAGATGAATGATCTTTGTTTATATTAACAAATTTCAATTGTCTCATTTATTCTCTTGAAAACATCTTTGTGTATGTTGGCACTTCTTTCATTCCTACCTTTTTAATGTAATTTATTGGTGTTTATTTGCAGTCTCAAAAGCTTATAAGTTTATGTGGTTGGAATCTTCGCCCTCTACCTTACATAGTTGATTGCAAGGATACAAAGGAGCAATCTGTTAGAAGTACAACTATTCTGGACCGTTCTCAAGTAGTTGCTGATAACAACAATTTTGAAACGAATGAAAACCTCAAGGATTCTAATGGAGAACAACTAGATCCCAATTCTGCAGTTCTAGAATGTACCCTGTGTGGAGCTACTGTTGGATTGTGGGCATTCAGCACAATTCCTCGGCCTGTCGAATCACTCAGAATAGTGGGGTATGCAGAAGTAAATTGCAAAAACGATTCTGTGATCCAAGACAGACAGGGTCAGGGTGTAAATAATGTGTCTGACATTGCAACTTCGTCAAAGGATATGTCTTCTAGTCTCAATATGACGATTGCAGGGGGTCCTCCTCCAACAAAGCAAAATTTTAAAGCCATAATATCTCTGCCTGTTATTGGTCAGAATTTAAGGGCTCGTCTTTCTTATGACTCGGATTTTAGAGATCATGTCTTTGTTGATGGAGATGGTATGCAGTCAGATTCACGGAAGAAGATCAGGATTCAGGAGAATCCTGATGATAACATAGTTGATGCTTCTAATAAACAAATTGTTCCCATGTCATCTGAAATTAGGGAAAGTTCACATGATCAAACTGGTTCTAAAGCTAGTGCTCGTGACCCTGTAGTGGATAATGTTACAGAGAGCACCCATCATGAGGGTGATGGATTGAACAGTTCGGCTGCAGGTGACCCTAGTAGCTTGCAGGTTAGTTTTGGTTTTCTTTTCTGTCAGATGGACAATTTATTTGTTCAACGAGAGAAAATTCTATCTCTAGATCATTGCATCATGTATTCATAATTTATAACAAACTGAAGAAAGTATAGCAAGTGATAGAGTTTCTTTGCTTGATCATAAGCACTTATGATGTGATGTATTCTTTGGAAATTGCAAGTGGTGTTAACTATATTGCTGTGCAGAAAGATTGACTGAAGGTAATCTCTTTTTGTTTCACAGAAGAATTCGGATGGAGTAGTAAATCGTCTTTCAAACTATGGGGCCAAAGACAACGTAGAAAATTTTGTCAACAGGGAGGATCAACATTGTAGTTTAGGTCAGTACTTACATTTTTTTTCCCTGATAAATTATTACCATTGACTGTAAATGTGACTATGTGAGAGACAATTTGTAGATATTGTAAGATAAATGAAATGTTTAAGAATATTTTTTTCTCCTTTTGCTTTACACAGAAAGAGACATGAAATCAACCACGGCTGATAAAACAATGGAATTTAATCCAATCAGGCATCACAGATACTTCTGCCCCTGGATTGCATCCATAGATGACATGGAGCCAGGGTGGAAACAAACATTATCTGCTTTGTTTCATCAGCAAAATCATTTTCCACATTCACCAAATAAATCTCCAACATCTATGCTCATTGTTAAGGTATTTATTATGAATCAGACTATTGCATACTATAATAAATTGGTAGTTCGCAACATCATGAATAAGAGTGCTTGGTTTGACCTTATGTTAATTTCATTAGAAAAGTGATGCATTCAACTTTGACAAACCTATGATTGGTACTTGAAACCAATTACTAAAATATAAGGGTTTGAATTTGGTATAGAAGAGTCAAGGTTAACGTGACCATCTTTTGTCTATTTATGCAAAGTGAATGTTGCCAATCCCATTAATAAAAATCATGGAAATGAGAGTTTAATAAATTTTAATACTCTTTATTATGTCCTTTTTTCCTCCCTTTTATTTCTTCATTGTTTGCCCTTTTTTTTAGTGGAATTGTCACATGAGGAAGTTCAGCATCTTACCAAATTGTGTGTGTTTATGCAGGTGGATGACCCTGTAAGTTCGGTTAAGAAGCTTTTCTTGTCTCCATCTACTAGAAGAAAGCTTGCTCACATTGCAAGCCAAAATACAGAGCATAGGTAGTCTGGGCTTGGGTAAAAGAGGGTGTTCCGATTCTGACATACTTCCTCTTTTCCTCACCGTAGTTTCTTTGTGTAATTACATGCCAAATTGCCAATAGCATGTTATTTCATTTTAAACCTTGTGTAATGGTTGTAACAAAAGTTCAATATTGTTTTAGAGATAATATATCTCGGCCAATCCCCCTCATAACGAAAGAAACTAAATTTGCTACATCTTAATTCTTATGATTCCCAATTACTTTGCCCATTGGAATTGGGCTGTAAATCTTTTTTCTCCTCATTTTTCTATGGCAGACACTACGATCAGCTTTGATGATAAAGGAGATTGTTATTGAACGATTATATGTTCCCTTACATTGACACTGTAAAATCAACTGAAGAAGATGTGCTAGGCTAATACACCACAGTTTGTAATTATGATTTTTGAATAAGGCCTGTTGAATCCTCTTTCTGCTACAACAGCTCTCTTGTCTCCTATTAGCTTTGCCACCCTGTTACATCAATATTACATATTATAGGGGGATTTAGTGTAATTTACTTATGTTAAATTGCAAAGTCTTTGTCTGTTTGACTCACCTGAAATAAGGAGAGCTTGTATTCTCTTGTACCGTTTTCACTTGACTAATCCTCTTCACAACCTCCATTCCCTCTACTACTCTTCCAATCACCAGAGTAGAAGAATCCAACTCTGGTGAATCCTTTGTGGCAATGACAAACTCTGTCCCGTTAGGATCAGCTCCAACTTCTTCCTGATCAATCTCCAGCTTCCCTTTTCTTGCAACCAGCTTCAGTTTCGGAGGCGGTTTTGAAGGGTCTCTCACAACAATTCCAACACTCCCAGCAACATTCTTAGCCCCAGAGCATGTCTCATACTGTCTCTCCCACTCCCCAACCAGAGTATCAGCAGCCAAATCACTCCCTGTCCCCTTTGCGATTTCGGCGTCCACCCCATAGGATCTAAGCCCACCATGCTGCACGTAATTTGGCATGATCTTCACAAACTCTTTTCTTCTGTAGCTAATGCCAGCAGCTCCACTCACAATCTTGCTGAACCTATTGACCCCTATTGGAACATCATCTCCATAGAGACCTATGGTAATCCTTCCAACAGGTTCGCCATCAATCGATACATCCAAGAACACTTGCTTGGTTGGTTTTCTTTCAGTGCAGTTAGGAGTGGTGGCATTCACATTATTCTCTTCTTGTTGATCAATGTTGCTTGTGTTGGTAGTAACAGCAACTTCTTCCTCTGCTCTTGCTTTGGAAACTTCCACTCCCTGAGAACCCAACAGAAGTAGCAAGCAAGAGTTGCCGTAGATTGCGAGATCCCTACGCGATATACTGCATTGCTGTTTGATTGTTGGGAAAGATTTGGATGTGGGTAGGAGCTGAAATGGCAAAGGGGTTGGTGCTGAAGAACGGGTTGGAGTGTTGAATGGTTGTGGGGAAGGTAATGAAGCTCTTGTGTTTTGTATCATTTCTATGGTGGTTTTGGCACTGCTTAGGAACTGGTTTATGTTAGTGTCTGCATCAGTTGTAGCAGGTGCAATGAGATTATGGGATTTGGAAAAGTAAAGGGAGGGAGAAGAATAGATAGAATGATGGATACTGAGGAGATTTTGTGGATAAGAAACGTGGAAATGGTTGATGTTTTATGGCAGCTATTTGCTCATAACTTACTCTAAAGGCTAAACCTTGTTCCATATCACACTAAAAATAAGATTAATTTTTCCTTTTGTTAGATAATAAATTAGGAAAGGTGTTCAGTAATTTAAACATTAATTTTAATTAATAAATATTATATATATTTTTATAATTAAGATCAATAATTAAAAATACTGATATATCGGTATTTCAAGAACATTTAAAATTTTTCTAAAAAGTTAATAATACGTGGCATAAATATTTTGTAATACATTATAATTTAATTGATAGGATGAAGAGAAAAATAATTCTCAAATTTTTAACTCAAAGACAAATAAATTTATGACTAATTAAAAATGCAAAAATATCTTTAAACTTCTAAAACGCTAGATATCTAAATTTTTATATCTAAAATATATGAGAACTAATAACTCTTTCAAGACTTAATGATTTATTTGATTTTTCATTCATCAAATTGACAATAATAAGGGTTATAGGTGCCAACATCCCATCCGACGCTTTGGCCGAGTGGTTAAGGCGTGTGCCTGCTAAGTACATGGGGTTTCCCCGCGAGAGTTCGAATCTCTCAGGCGTCGTTGTTTTTATTTTTCGGGTTTTGAAACGTAAGGGTTTTAGGGTTTGCTTGGAAGTTGTGTAGGGTTTAAGACAATCGAAATTCAGAGCAAACTACACACTCAACCAAAAAAATGTCGAGCTCCTCCGGTTTCACCTCCATCTCAAGGAAGCTCTATCGTTCTCTTCTCTCCGCCCGAAACCCCTACAAACTCAACCTGCCACGTCACTTCTCCACCACCAACCCCCTTTCTGACTCGGACGAGTCATCCCTCCCTGACTCAGACACATCACCCGATTCTTCCTCTGAACAGCAGCAGCAGCAGCAAAAGTTCTTCGATCGCCCCCTCGAGAATGGCCTCGATGTTGGCATTTACAGGGTCTGGTATTTCGAAATTCTTCTTAGGTTTCACTTAATCATGATTCAATTGGATGAATTAATCAATTAGTTAAGTGATTAATTAATCAATCAATTAATTACTTGTACGTTTGTTTGAATAATGTTGCTTTGTTATTGAAAGGCTATACTGGTGGGTGAGGCTGGGCAGAAGCCGGTTCAGAAGAAGCTGAGGAGTGGGACAGTGATGACTCTGCTGTCAATTGGGACCGGTGGGATCCGCAATAATCGAAGGCCTCTCGAAGGTGAGAAACCCTCTGACTACGCCAACCGGGGCGCCGTTCAGTGGCACCGTGTTTGCATTTATCCCCAGAGGCTTGGAAATCTTGCAATGAAAACTGTTCTTCCAGGGTAAACAATTAACAAACCCTTGTTTGGATATTTACAAATTCTGGCAAAATAATTCTTCTTATGTATAGATGAATTGTCTGTTCATTTGTTGTAGTTCAATCTTGTATGTGGAGGGAAACTTGGAGACCAAGGTTTTCGCAGATCCGGTCACTGGTCTTGTCCGTCGAGTTAGAGAGGTTGCTGTTCGGAGAAATGGTATTTTTTTTTTCATTAGTGCTGGTTTGATTTCTTAAGTAATTCTCTGCTGTTTGTTTCCTAGTTGACTTTGTATTTAATTGCTTCTCTTTGTTCATAAATCCATAGGTCTTTTTGTTTTCTCAGTTTTGACTTTCGTTTCTGTGATGCTTGTATACAGTTTGTCTGTTGCAAATTAGTTAAATGTGGGTAGGTAGCTGGAACTTGGATGATAAAGATGCCTAACCATATGCGTGATGTTGTCATTGTGGGCTTGTGGCTCTGTAGTGTAGGGTTGCACTGTTTATATAGTGACTTGTGTCGCTGGCATGGTTTGTTCTGGTTTTCCGAGTTCTGCTGAAAAGAAAATGGTCTAGGATTGTTGCTTACGATATTATCTAAACAAGCTAATTGGGTCAAAACTCCCACTCGATGACTATGCAGAAGGTTTTTGTTTTTGTTTCAATGTTCTGTCTTGTACACTAGCTCACAGCTCCTACTTGATACCATACTAACACTTTTATATGTTATTAGAGATTAGGGACCTATATATTGTGAATAGCGTTAGAAAGTTTTCTGCAAATTCGCTGCTACTGAAAAGTGAGAGAAAATAAAGTACAGTATTCTTATTGATAGATGATAGAAAATAGGTGGAAAATATAAATGTTAAAATTAGGAATAGGATATTTCATAAATTTTCACCCGATAATATCTTGGTTGAGGGTATAACATAGAAATTTAAAAAAATGACATAAAAAAAATCAATTCTAGATCCCTTTCATTATGCTATGCTAGGAGAATCCATATGTTGTCAGCTTGAAGTGAAAGTGTGTATGTATTCAACTTCCAACAGTTCTTCATTTCGGTTCTATTGAGCAACTGCCTATTTTCAGCTCAGCAATGTACAACCTACTGTTAATTGTGTATGACATGTTGGATTGTCAATGTTATATACCTTATACCTAAGGAAATTGGAAAACTGCACCTTAAAAGCCAGCTTTAATGGGGAAGAACCACTCTTCTCACACTACTGATGTAGGACTTTGGGCACCCCATAATACCCAAAGTCCCTAACAGTCAATTGATGGATCTAGGAGATATGACAATTTTATGCCTGGTGCATTTCTTGCAACTTCCAAGAACTGAAATCATTGATATGTGTATTGGGTTAATGCTCTTGAACAACTATTTTAAGCCACTTTCTACATACTTTCTTTCAAGTCTTGCCCTTTAGCCGTGGTTGATATGATCCATGATTAAAATGTAGTTGTCAAATGACAGAAGATTGCGTGAGAACTAATATGAAGATGCTTAATGCAATTCTATTCGTTCTGATACACAGGTCGAATTGTATTCATAAATCAAGGTGGTGATGATGACCAACAGAAACAATATGAATCCACCAGAACTGTTGGTTATTACTAATATAGATGGATGCTGTAGGAACAACGTGGAATTCGCTTGGCAACGGAGAAAATCTCGAGTTTGTAACTATATTCTGATTTTGATAATTTTTTTAATGCAAAGTTCGAATTGTTGCATGGACATTTGACATTGCGTGATTACTGTCCTTAATATGTGCAATGTTATGCAGGGAATCTCAAGGGCTTATGTATGGCATGGTGCTAAACGTGTTATAGTGCAAACATTTCAGTCTATTTTTGCTTTGAATTGGAAGAATGATTCTCTTTATGTGCCATTCTTTTTCATAGTCAATACCTTAATTAAATTTTAACACAAATTAACATTATTGAATGCATTCGAGATCTGTATAATAGCATTAATCAAATTGATATGTAGGTTCTTGTTTTCGGACGGTATTAGGTTTTAGCATAACATTTACGTTGACATCACCTCTATTATAAATTAGTAATAAACTAATAATGGTGACTTCAGGGATGATGAATATGATGAGAACAAAGCATGTCACATCTTGGCACATATGTGATATGACATACTAATGCTAATTAAGAGAATTGTTTAAAAGTAGGATGTACCTAACTCCACTCCCTATTATTATAGCATGTATTTTTATGCGAAAGGTGAAAATAGGGAAAATATTCTTTTAGTAGAGATGAAGGTACCTAATTGTCACGGTAAATTTTTAGAAGGTTATATTTAACAGTGTTTGTATAGTTTTCTGGAGTGTTTGAGAATACTCTAGATGGTTCCGGAACGTTCTAGAATGTCCTAGAAGGTTCTGGAATACTCTAGAAGGTTCTAGAAGACTTTAGAAGATCATGGAATATTCTAGAAGAGTGTAGATGTATATAGAAGTATAAAGAGTGGTATGGAATAATCTAGAAACATTTAGAGAGTTGTGGTAGGATAGATATTTGTAAAGAAGGTTCTGGATGATTAATCTGGACCGTTGATAGATTTAATCCTAACCATCCATTGAGGAGGTGGATGGCTATAAATAGGGGTAAGAGTTAGAGTTTGGGTGTGTGTGAATCATTTGTAACCCACATTTGAGTAATAAAGTGTTCTTTCCACCAAAGCTTCCTTTCTCTTGTGTTCTCTTGT
>NC_029772.3:102099928-102108638 GCF_000817695.3 Arachis duranensis | reverse complement strand
AACAAGATAAGATTGAAAACAAGACACCAAGCGGGTTGTTGGAACCTCTGCCTCCATCAGAGCGACCGTGGGAAAGTGTCTCTCTAGATTTCATCTCTGCCTTACCGAAGTCCGAGGGGTTTGGATCTATTCTCGTGGTAGTGGATCGATTTTCGAAGTATGCTACCTTTATACCTGCCCCTACTGACTGCACTGCAGAGGAAGCAGCACGACTATTCTTCAAGAATGTGGTGAAGTACTGGGGATTGCCTAAGAGCATCATTAGTGATCGAGATCCACGCTTCACAGGACGACTATGGACAGAGCTGTTCAAACTCCTTGGGTCGGAGCTTCATTTCTCAACAAGCTTCCATCCTCAAAACGATGGGCAGACTGAGAGAGTGAATGCCTTACTTGAGTATTACTTGAGGCATTTTGTAAGTGTTAATCAGAAGGATTGGACAAAACTCCTAGACATTGCTCAATTCTCATACAATCTGCAAAGGAGTGAGTCTACAGGGAAGAGCCCATTCGAGATTGTGACTGGACAACAGCCGCTTACACCTCACTCTCTTTCTTCCTCTTATTCAGGGAAGAGCCCTGGAGCTTATCATATGATTAAGTCATGGGAAGAACAAGCAGATGTCACTCGTTCTTACCTCGACAAAGCTGCCAAGAGGATGAAAAAATGGGCAGATAAGAAGAGGAGGCATGCAAGCTATCAAGTGGGAGACAAGGTAATGATCAAACTTCTTCCACAACGATTCAAAGCCTTTCGCAAGGTTCATAAGGGTTAATCCGTAAATACGAAGGGCCATTTGAGATCATTGGACGTGTTGGGGAGGTTGCTTACAAAGTACAACTTCCTCCCTCTATGAAGATTCACCCGGTCTTCCATGTGAGTATGCTTAAACCATATCATGGAGACCAAGACGAACCGAGTAGAGGTGACTCAAGTCGTGCTCCGCCTGTGGTAATTAGATCATTTGATAAAGAAATCGAAGAGATCTTAGCTAATCGCATCGTGCGACGAAGAGGAGTGCCACCAAGTATTCAATATTTGATCAAGTGGAAAGAGCTCCCGATAACTGAAGCTAGTTGGGAAGCTCGTGAAGATCTGTGGCAATTCCAAGAACACCTAGAGTGCTATCATGAACAGAACGCGACGAGGACGTCTGCGCATTAGGTGGGGGAGAATGTCACGGTAAATTTTTAGAAGGTTATATTTAACAGTGTTTGTATAGTTTTCTGGAGTGTTTGAGAATACTCTAGATGGTTCCGGAACGTTCTAGAATGTCCTAGAAGGTTCTGGAATACTCTAGAAGGTTCTAGAAGACTTTAGAAGATCATGGAATATTCTAGAAGAGTGTAGATGTATATAGAAGTATAAAGAGTGGTATGGAATAATCTAGAAACATTTAGAGAGTTGTGGTAGGATAGATATTTGTAAAGAAGGTTCTGGATGATTAATCTGGACCGTTGATAGATTTAATCCTAACCATCCATTGAGGAGGTGGATGGCTATAAATAGGGGTAAGAGTTAGAGTTTGGGTGTGTGTGAATCATTTGTAACCCACATTTGAGTAATAAAGTGTTCTTTCCACCAAAGCTTCCTTTCTCTTGTGTTCTCTTGTGTTCTTAGCTTTCTTGCTAAGTATTGAGGGTTAGGCTGACTTGGTCTTAGCTCAAGAGGTTGAGTAAGTCCGAGTGCCGGCACGGTAGCGTTGGAGTGTGTCCAAGGCCGTGACATAATACATGCCTGAACGTTGAATTTAAAATGGGTAATGAATCACTTAAGAATACTATGAATCTCCCAACTAATACCCCCGATTCGGCAGGTTCATCGAAATCTAAAATAAGTAATACCCCTTTTTCCTTGTTTCTAGATAAGAAAGCAACAATATATCATTTAGAATTTATTTATAAAATGGTATTCGTACATGAATCCGTATGTCCTCATAAATATTATTATTATTATTCGTTTTATTTGGGTAAACATGTTTTATTTTATTATTTTAATTATAATGGGAGGGGGGGGGTGAATATGAGGGGACCGAATCCCAATCTTACGATTAGTTAATACTTAATAGGACCAAAAAGAAAAATAAATAAATAAATAAGTTTCATCACCATAAAGGAAATTACCAGAGTCCCCACCTGCATAAGTAAACTCTATTTATCAAGTAACCTCCAAATTAATTCTTAACGAATTTTAAATTGAATACTTTAGTTCTAATAAATTTTTATTTACTAGAAGTCTTTAAAAATTATTTTTGTAAATTAGTCTATCCATTACTTTCAATTAAATTTTTAATTTTCATATTGAATAAATAAATTCTTAACAATTTTTGTTATAAAATAATTAAATTTTTAAAAATATTATATAAAACAAATTAATCTCCTTTAAAATAAAGGAGTGACCAATTTGTCGGACCAATTTAGGATCGATCCTTTATTTTTAATTAAGAAAATTGGAAAAAAATTAATTTTTTACACATATAATTTTTATATATACGTTAGACATATAATTATTTGTTTTGTCGATTTTTAGCAAATCGATGGTAGTTTGATTTTAATGGTCTGGGAGCGAAACCAACCCCTTTTTTGTAGGTACCAATTTTCTATAAGTGCATCAAAGAATCTCGAATTAAACGAGTATTAAAATGGGAAATAAGTTTGAAAAGTGCAAAAGGGCAAAAAAAAATGTGAAATAAAGGATTCGAAACTTAACATTGACTGAAATGGAAAAGGTTTGCATCAAAATGTAAAGAAAGCGAAAATGCCTTGATTGGATCAAAGGATTGTAGACATGGAAATTAAAGGTACTGAAATGTAAATTGAACATGAAAATTAAACAATACTTGAAAGATAAATTTGCTTGAAAGATAAAATTTTTTGCAAGAATTGTAAATGAAAGGTAAAGACAGTGGAAGGAACACTACCGAAATCGAACTCGATATGAGTGTGTTTGAGTGTATTTCTGAAAAGAAGTTCCAACCCTTATTTCCTAAAACTTACTAATATTTATAGCCCGCTTCCATAACCGACCATTAATTACATGACGCTGCCTTGTATGCAAATTCTTAGGTAACTGTTCCCACTCTTTTGCCCATGAACGTTACCCATAAATTTCTCACTTAGAGTAAGCCTTCAACTTCTCTACTTGTGTAACCACTCGATTCTCCATTCGAACAACTGTTCGATTCTTCATTCGAGTACTTGTTCGATTTAGCAAGGTGTCTAAATTGAGTCCGTGTCAAATAACTTTTAATTAATGTCTGCACGTGCATCTTTTTGGCCTCTGTTTCTTTCTTGACCCTTCACCAGCATTTCGAATCAGTTTAATCTTTCAAAAATAATTATCTCGACTAACACTATTCACATACCTCTTTTTATTATCTTAAATTTTTAAGATAAATAATTTCATGATATAGCATCAAACCTATTCGATCTAATATTATTGAATCACTTGCATGTGAACATTTATATTCGAGATAATTATTTTTGGACGACAAAAGAGTGTATTATAAATTTTTATATTTTTCAAAAATAAAGTATCTAAAGAATTTGTAAATATAATACATCCTTAACCCTGTGACCTAATTTTTGGGGTGAGATAGGTCTATTTATTTAATCTTAATTATAATAGTATAATCTTTTTTACCTATATATTTATATCAATCACGACGCACATAATAAAAGCTTTCACTTTTTCGTTCGTAATTCCAGAAATGTGAGAAAAGGGTATCCATGTAGTGATCACCAAGTACAAATAAGAGACACACATGTAATTTTATACATGTCTTAGGTACCCGACCTTATCATATCATCATGATGATCCACTTTCTATTATAAATATTTTATAGGAACATAACACGCATAAGTAATTAATAGAGCAACCACTTTGTCCTATGTGCTTTGTATGCCTTGTGTTGTGGGCTAATTAATTTGGAGCAAATCAACGTCACAATAATAAATGTCACATTAAATTTTCTTCTAAAGAGAGAAAGAGAGAGAAACTTCTCATAGCTCTGTTCATAACATCCACACATACATAAAGAAGAAAGAAGAAAGAATTGAAGGAAGGAACAAGAGAGAATAATACTAATAATAATGGATGTGAGGAAGGTGGTGGTGGTGGTGGAAGAGGTGGAAGCAGCTAGAACTGCACTTCAATGGGCACTTCACAACATCATTCGCTATGGTGACATAATCACACTCCTCCATCTCTACCCTTTCACTTCTTCTAAATCTAAATCCAAGTCTCGTCTTCTTAGACTCAAAGGATTTCATTTAGCACTTTCATTCCAAGATATATGTAACAAATTCTCAAATGTAAGCATTTTTTTCCACTTTCTTCCTGTTTAGACACTTAGCCTTTCCTTTACTTTAATTTGTATTTTCATTTTTTGTCTTTATTTTCGATATTTTTTATTTTTTAAAGTTTGTGAAAAAAAAAATAAAGATACTAAATATTATATTAACATTTAAATGTTAATGTTAATATATTGGATATATTTTAAGAGTGAAGAAATTATTATTAGTTTGTTTTGTTACAATTTGTTTGGCTTACTAAATATTGTGGTTGTTCAAATTAATGGTTATGTGTGTTTATAATCTTATATAGGATTGTGTTAACAGACAAAGGTTGAGATTGTTGTGACGCAAGAGAACAAGGAAGGGATGAAGATTGTGGGAACTGTAAGAGACATTGGAGCCTCAATGCTTGTGGTTGGACTCCATGATCAGAGTTTTCTTTACAAGTAAGTCCAATTAATTAATGTCTAAATGTGTTTGTCTAAGGTTTTGGATAATCAGTTTCAAGAGTATTCATATTATTGGAATTGTTAGCATTGAATCAAATATAATATAGTTTCATATGATGGGGTCCATTATTATTATCTTCTTGGGGTGCTTGAATACGTTGGAATTGGCTCCAGAGAAAGAAATTTAGAAATTGAATAATATGGAAATTGTCAATTTTTTTTTTTTATCAAGTTCTTTTTACATTTGAGAGAGTCAAGTTTGGATCTCTGTTATAAAACTTTCTATTTAGAAACATGCATTCCTATAGCAAAAAGTAAAGGTCCACTTGTACCTGAAATTTCTGGGGAATTTCACCCTTTAATTATTCATCACTCATATCATTCTTTATTAGTGTATTAAGAAAAATGTTTGGTTGAACATCTATATTATTATATTTTCTATTTTCAATTGACACTTGTATATTTTATCATCTGTATTAATGGGACTTTTACATTAGTACTGAATCTCACATATTTAGATTTTGAACTATACTGTCTTAAATTAACCCTAATTTTTAAATACTAAAAAAAAACTATATTTCTTTTAATCTTTTGAAAAAAATTTAGATGTATCGAAAATACTGATGTTCCATTATTTTAACCGTTAATTTTAATTAATATATATTATATATTTTTTTTATAATTTAAATAAATAATTAAAACAACTAAAATACTGGTATTCTCCATACATTTAAAACTCTTTCTAATCTTTTATGTATTTGATAATTGATAAGACATGATAAGTGGGACATTGGGTGAATTGTCTATATTTGTATTGTGCTCCTTAAACTTAGAAAAGGACCATGGCCATGCCATTGGCATTGTCAGAAACTGGTCTTTTGAAAAACTTTGGCACTTGCACGTGCCTTCTTAATGGCCATACAAAGGAAAACCTGAAAAGCATTTGGGCTCCACTTTGGAATGGGCTATAGCCCCATATTATTTCTTTTTAAAATATTAAAATTTCATTTTAAATTTAAAACTTAGAATTCAAATTTTTTTTTAGTATTTACAGCCAATTTGAGTTAGTAGATTGGTTGGAACACTTATTCGTTTAAGTAAATATCGAGAGTTCGAATTCTATATTATACATGTAGTAATTCAGTGGTCAATAAATAAAAAATAAAAAAATATTTAAATATCTATAATTTGTAAACACCAAAAACAATCTAAGAATAAAATCTAACAATACAATTGATTGGAATAGATATCAAATTAAAATTTATAAGAGCACTAAAAGTTTACAAGGTATATGAAAATTATCATATAATATGATAATAAACTATTTGTTAGTTATGCATAATGGAGCCAAGAAAGCTCCAAAAATAATGTTATCAATACAGGAAATTGCCAAATTGGCAAACATAAGGATAAGCTATTAACAGGGTGGAAAGTTGAAACATAACCTTTCAACTACACTTAACTTTTCTTTTTTTTAGTGAGAGATTAGAGATTTTGTATCACAGATAGCACTTTCGGCAACAATGTGATTCAAGAACCCTAACTCTACTCATCCATTCATTGTAGTTTGTGTCTTAATCAGATAGCTAATGCATTGAATTTTAGATGCATTATACTTTTATTATTTTAAGTTGAAAATGACAAAAAAATCCTCAAAAAATAGTGTTTGATAGTTTTTGTCAAACAAATATTATTTTTTAGGAGTTATTTTGTCATTCTTTGCTTTTTAAAATTATTTTCTTAACCTTTCGGATACATTTTTATATCTAATTTACTCCTTTTTAACTAAACCTTTTTATTATTATTATCATTAATATCATAATTGAAAGAAGTTTGTTTCTTATTATTTCTTGAACTTGCGTAGATTGGCAATGGGGCATAACAACATATCCAGGTACTTCAATTGCAGAGTGATTGCCATAAATCAGCCTCCAATAATGTCCCCACACACTCATCAAAGTCCCATGGTTTCATCACTTGGTGTCTTAGACAGTTCAGCTAACATGGATTTCTCACTTATTCACATCTCTGGATTGCAGTTAGTTCCTCCAACATCTACCTTCCATTACTATTTCTTGGCACTTTTATTTTTATTTAATTTTGACCCTGTAAAAGATTTTAATACGTATATTTAATTACGTATTATTATGTTAATCGATAACTTTTTTTAACATTTATTTTATAAATAATTATCTAAAAAAATAAATATAAATGAATGGCCGTATCAAATCATTACACTATTTTTTTTTTCAAATTAATTACCTATCAACCACCTCATAAAACAATCTTTAATTCTAGGTTTGTTAGTGCTTACATTACATATGATTATACATCTCAATTTAGGGTAAAGTTTAACTAGTTATTACAATATAATAAAAAAAATGAAGGGATGTTTTTGTAGTAATATTTTTAGATATGTATTGCAGAGTTCCAGATACCCCTCCACCGAAAGTGAAATACCAGATTTGCCCTGACCCGACTGCAATTATTTGGAGATTAAAGAAGTCAACGAGAAGGTAAAAGTAGGATGGTCAACAGTCAACACCTCTATCTCTTCCTGGAAGCTGACTTAGTCAATTTGTTACTAAAATATATATTAAGAAGGTTCTGCAAACAATTGGAGTTCTGAAATTTGGGCTACTCTTTTCTTTTATTTTTTCTTTTTTACTCAATCGTAGATACATAGAAATGAAAAGTGCAATTGGCACACAACAAAAC
This sequence comes from Arachis duranensis, assembly GCF_000817695.3. Taxonomy (NCBI): domain Eukaryota; kingdom Viridiplantae; phylum Streptophyta; class Magnoliopsida; order Fabales; family Fabaceae; genus Arachis; species Arachis duranensis. The sequence continues at coordinate 102,101,175 of NC_029772.3, read as the reverse complement.
ATAGTTTGGTTGTTTGTATTGAAAATTTTCTAATTGTATAAAGGATCTTGTCGTAACATTACCAAACAAAACAGTATATAATGGAAGAAAAAAGAAAAGAAAAAAGAGTAGGAAATTATTCCTAGGTTTCTTTACTTAAATAAATTAAATAAAATTTAAAATTATTCAAATTTCTTAAAGCAATTTTTGAAATGTGAATATATATTTTAATTCTAATAATATATAAAACGTGTCAGGAGAATATGATTTATATATAATATGTTAACCACTGTAATCAAGAACGATTTATGTATGAATGACTTTTAAAGAATAACATATAAATCGTCTTAAAGTGGTCAGCTTTATCAATTATATGTAAATCGTCCAAGGTGTGTGGGAGAATTTACGTAAATTCAAGCAAAAATATTTATGTGTAAGTTATAACTTCTAGCACACTGTCACGATTTATATATCAACTGTAATCCTAGTACCCTGTCACGATTTATGTTCAAGTAGCACACCCTAAGATCCAATCAGGAGTTACCCACAATTCTTAACGTTGCACACAAAAATCTCCATTTTCATCTTATCTAAGCATTTAGTGATAAAGTTGGGGAGAAAGCTAAGAGAGCCCGCACCAATGGAAAAAAGGTATTGAGTGACCGCGTCTGGCGTAGGGGTGTTTAAATTCAAACCGATTCAAATTAAACTGCTCATTCAATCAAATATAAACTGAAAAACAATTAAAACCGCACTAATTCGGATTTGATTGGATTATATTTTTTGCAAACCACTAGATCGGATCGAATTGGATCGAATTTCGGATATACTTTGGATAACCGATCCAATCCATTCCAAACCGCACAATGTGTTATAATATTATTATTTTATTATTATATTTATAATTATACTTAGGGGTAAGTACGATTTTGGTCCCTAAAGTTTAGCGCCAGAATCGATTTCGTCCCTCTTCTAATTTTGGATTTAAAATCGTCCTTAACGTTTTTTTTGTATTAAAATTGTCCTTTTAATTTTTTTGGACAAAAATGGCCTCATCACTACCAACATAATTACTTCCTCCACCACCACCACCACCAACACCAACACCTCCGCCACAACCTCCACCAACACTAGAAAAATCAGAAACAGAGGCAGAAAAAGAAGCAAATTCAAGAGCAAAATTCAACAGATGGAGAAGAAGAAGAAGAAGCAAAATCAGATGCAACAACAAACAGCAAAACCAGATGCAGAAACAACAAAAACATCAA
>NC_029772.3:102083649-102099754 GCF_000817695.3 Arachis duranensis | reverse complement strand
AAAACGCGTTTTCTTTTTTTTTTAATTATATATTTTTTTATTAAAGTTAAAGTAAGGGTAAATTTGGAATAAATTAAAAAATTTTATTAAAAAGGACGATTTTAAAATGAAATGCAACATTAAGGACGATTTTAAGTCAAAAATTACATCAGGGACGGTTTCGATTCTGGCGCTAAACTTTAGGGACCAAAACAGTACTTACCCCTTATACTTATAACATGTTCAATTTGTTATATATTTTTATATTATTCATGTATTATTATTATTTAATAAATATTTTATGTTCAAAATGTTATTTATTTATTTATTTTAACTTATCTATAATTTTATTTATATTGTTATATTATTATTGGCTTTTTAAGATATTGTTGACACTTGTTATGTCATTGTTGATTATTTAAACTTTGATATTGAGACTTGTTATATGTATTTAATTTTTTTAATTTATAAAACCGCAAATCCAATCCAAATCGCTTGAAATCGGATTCGGATTGAATTTTTTTAAAAAATATCCAATCCAAACCGCACTGCAAGTAAAATTAGTGTTCAGATTGGATGAATTTTTGATTCAAGACCGATCCAAACCGCACCGCAAATACCCCATCATCTTCATCATCTTCATCATCATGATCATCATCGTTATAGTTATCATCTTCTTTTTATACATATCATTGTTATCGTTATCGTAGAATTTTTGTCATATTGATAACGTTTCCTGATTCAAAATTAAAATTTTTTTTGTGCATTTGTAGCAAAATTTCGATGTAAGAGTTCTGAATATGAACTGTTATTGTGATGAATATGTTCCATTCTCGTTTTGGTGTATTTTGAAAAACTTTCGGTGTATTTTAAAAATCTTGCGGTGTATTTTGGAAATATTTCGGTGTATTTTTATTCTGATAAGTTCTGCATAATTCAAAACTCTTTCTTTTCCTCCTCCTCATCTTTTGCTACTGTTTCTTCTTTTTCATTATCATCATTTTTTTCTTATTCATCTTTTTCTTCTTGTTTTACCTTCTCAAGTTTCCTCTTATTTTACTCTCTTAACAAGAATAAAAAAAATCAAACAAATAAGAAAAAGAAACAAATAATGTTACAAAATTACTTGAAAGAGGATAAACATACATTCATTCAGCTAAATGTAAGAAATAATAAGAAAAAAAAGAAGAAGAAAAAATACATTAAAGAAATTATTTTTCTACATTTGTAGTAAATTTCGATGTAGGAGTTTGGAATCAGGATTGTTATTGTGATTAATTTGCTCTATTATCATTTCGGTGTATTTTTAAAAACTTTCAGTGTATTTTAGAAAATTTGCGGCATATTTTGAAAATATCTCAGTATATTTTTATTCTAATAAGTTTTGCATAATTCAAAACTTTTTCTCTTTCTCCCCCTCACTTTTCTGTTGCTGCTGCTTCTTCTTTTTCATTATCAGCATCACCTTTTTGTTTTACCTTCTCCATTTTTTTCTTGTTTTACCTTTTTAACAATAATAAAAACAAAAAAATCAAACAAAGAAGAAGAAGAAATATATAATGCTATAAAATTACTTGGAAGAGGATGAGTCTACATTCATTCAACTAAAAGAAAGAAAGAAACAAGAAAAAAAAGAAGAAAAAATGCATTAAAGAAAATATTTTTTGTGCATTTGTAGCAAAATTTCGATATAAGAGTTCTGAATTTGAATTGTTATTGTGATGAATCTGTTCCATTCTTGTTTCGGTGTATTTTGAAAAACTTTCGGTGTATTTTGGAAATCTTGCGGTATATTTTGGAAATATTTCGGTGTATTTTTATTCTGATAAGTTCTGCGTAATTCAAAACTCTTACTTTTTCTCCTCCTCCCCCTCATCTTGTGCTGCTGCTTCTTCTTTTTCATCATCATCTTCATGATTTTCTTCTTTTTATTCCTTATTCATATTTTCCATTTTATTTTACCTTCTCAATCTTTTTCTTATTTTTCTCTCTTAACAAGAATAAAAGCAAAAAAATCAAATAAAGAAGAAGAAGAAATGCATAATGATGTAAAATTATTTGAAAGAGAATGAACCTATATTCATTCAACTAAAAGAAAAAAATAAGGAAAAAAAGAAGAAGAAAAAATGCATTAAAGAAAATATTTTGTCTATTTATAGCAAAATTTCGATATAAGAGTTCTGAATCTGAATTGTTATTGTGATGAATTTGTTCCATTCTCGTTTCGATGTATTTTGGAAAACTTGCGGTGTGTTTTAAAAATATTTTGGTGTATTTTTATTCTGATAAGTTCTGCATAATTCAAAACTCTTTTTCTTCCTCTTCCTTATCTTTTGCAGCTGCTTCTTCTTCATCTTCTTATTTTATATTCTTATAATTTTTCTTAAGAGAAAAAAATTAAACAAAGAATAAAAAATATATAATGTTGTAAAATCAATAGAAAGAGAAGGAGGAAAAAAATATAGCAATAACAATAATAAAAAGAATGATGATGAAGATGAAACATGTGAAGAGAAAGGAGGAGAAATGCAAAGAAGAAGGAGAAGAAGAAAGAGGAGGAGGAGGAGGAGGAGGAGGAATGCAGGATACAAACATTAGAGGAAGAACAACGTGATTTCATGCGCGTGTTATGTAAGTGGGTTTTATTGGATTAGGGTTAACTTGTATGCAAAAAATGCTTGTATGTATAGCGGGACTCTAAACTATACTCGGGATATTAATGTAACCAACAACAACAACAACAACGACAAAGCCTTATCCCACTAGGTGGGGTCGGCTACATGAATCAAACGACGCCATTGAATTCTGGCATGTATCATGTTTATAGAGAGACAATTTCCATATAGATCTCGTTTGGCCACTTCATGGATGGTCTTCTTAGATCTTTCTTTGCCTTTCACCCATTGTCCATCTTCCATCTCATCCACTCTTCTGACTGGGTATTTTGTCAGTCTTCTTCTCATATATCCGAACCACCTGAGACGCGATTCTACCATCTTTTCTACAATAGATGCTACTTCAACTCTCTCTCTTATATCTTCATTCCTTATTCTATCCAATCGTATATGACCACTCATCCATCTCAACATCTTCATTTCTGTCACACTTAACTTATGTTCGTGCTCCCCTTTGGCCGTCCAACACTTTGTACCAAAAAGTATAGCCAGTCTGATAGCAATGCGATAGAATTTACCTTTAAGTTTTAAAGGCACTTTTTTGTCACATATAAAACCAGACGCACTCTACCATTTTGACCAACTTGCTTAGATCCTATGATTTACATCCTGTTCAATCTCTCCATTATCCTGTATGATGCACCCAAGATACTTAAAACTCTTAACTTTTTGTAGGATGTTATCTCCAATCTTCACCTCTATATTAGGATTTTTCCTTCGTAGGCTGAACTTACATTCCATATATTCCGTCTTGCTACGACTTATGCGTAAATCATACACTTCTAGAACTTCTTTCCATAACTCCATTTTCTTATTTAGGTCTTCCATTGATTCTCCCATAAGGATGATATATTTGGCAAAAAGCATGCACCATGGTACAGGCTCTTGGATATACTCTGTGAGTACTTCCAAGACTAATGTGAAAAGGTATGGACTTAAGGATGATCCTTGGTGTAATTCTATACCAATAGAAAATTTCTCTGTCACACCACCTTGAGTCACTCATAATAACCTCCTCAGCTTGCATCTCCTCATCCACAACTTCTGGCACACTAACCGGGTGATCAAAGTAGATATAAATCTCATTTGTCTCCTTGTTTTTAAGCTTATTATTCCTCATGTTATTTATCTCAGTATCACCCCTCATAATATGTAAGCCAGATTCCAAGTTAGGTGCCATGCTATCAAACCAAAATATCGTCATGTTCTCTGTGTAACCTAACTCCTTCAGTAACGTTTCAAAATCAAAGAAGTTCACCAAATCAATGTCTAAAGGTGGCCACTTCTTGACTTTTCTATCAACATATTCTAATTTGTCCTCTGCATTCCTCTTAAAATCCATTCACGTCCACAACATTTTTAAAAATAAACAACCAGGCAACCCGTTTCAACCTACTCAACACTGCAACACCAACATGCAATTTAGGAACAGAGATTGGATTACAATAATGTTTTACATACCCAAATTCGTTACTAACCTGAATGCCGATACAAGCTGCCTCCACTGCACGACGTCGGTGACTCCGTCAAGTGCAGAGTTAGAGGAGTCCTCTGAGTCCTTCTTGGCGACCTTGTCAGCACCAACACTTGCTACTTCCACCACGTTCTGTCCTATAGCGCGAAGAAGGTTGAGAGGTTTTAGTTATTTTGTAAATATGAGTTAGGACTTGGGGGGTTATCAGGGTGAGAATGACATTTGCTCCTTCTTAATCTAGCAACGACATTGTTTTTGAATGTTGACAGGGGGACAAATCGAACCCTGTCCATTTATCCTAATCCAGATTGGCACTTAACTCTGGACTAACTGTCAGATTAGCGCTGGTAAGTACTACATCAGACTTTTTCGTCAACTATGGACGGGGGATACACGGGAGGAGCACGATGAGTTATTTTATGCATAAACAAAGACCGGCGTGAGTTACTTTTTTTGTGAGGGATCATCTTGTCCTAATTTAAAATGGACAGAAACCGAATTAAGTGTATACTCTTTATTTTACTTTGGGTCCAATGTGAAATTAGAGGTGGGGAGAAAACAGAAAGTGAATTAAGGGAAAAACATAGTGGGCTATGTATGGGCCAAGGAATAACGAAGAAGGCCCATTAATGAGTGAGTGAAGCAAACAATGGCTGAGTGAGTGAAGTCACATATGTTTATGACGTGCAGAACCAAGCCACTGGGTAGAGCCAAACTGAGCGAATGACTCAGTGAGTGGGAGAAAGGTGGTTTAATTACTACTTTACCCTCTTTGCTTTGTTTATAGAAAGAAAATTTAGATTGGGTTTGCTTTGTTTCACTCCCTTCTTTGTTTGTGGTTTGAGCGAAGCCGTCAAAAACAGCGAAACACAACACTCTCAGATCTGCAGCAGCTTCAATCTCTACGCCGACGCGCCTCTAACATTCATATCTCTCTCTCACTCTCGGCTCAGATCCCACGCCGATCTTCCTCAGCTTCCGTTCATCTTTCTCTCTCTCTCATCGTAGCAACCAAATTCTGCTTTAAAAGAACAAAAAAATTGAATTTTGAGACTTGGGTTCTCATGAATTCCCCCTCTCCGGTATACCCAATTCCCTCTTTGCCTTTTCATGCTTATTTTACTTTTTTTTGGGTCGTTGATTACCTAAAGGAGAACAAAAAATCTTCCTTTTTTCTGACTATTTTTTGTGCGGAATTTTTAGGCAGGTGACAGTTGGTGTTAGTTACATGGAGTGGGGTGATAATAACAACCACTACAAAACATATAAAGGTACCTACTCAATATCCACTGTGTTTTCTGTTTTTTAGCCTCTTACATTTTCTTTTCGAAGACTCTGTACATTATTGGATTCTAGCTTCGTGTAATGCATGATCATGGTTCCTTTTTCAAATAGCGGGAAAAACTGATGCTTTAGTTAAATTGTTGTTGTTGAGGGACTTACTTGTACATTGTGGACTTTGATCACGTTTTTCCAATTAAATCTGTGAACTATAGTTTGAGCTACTTTGAATTAGCATAACATGCTATGTGAAATCAAAGAAAGGGAAGTGGTTTTTCACTTCGGCATACTTTAGTTGTTAAATGATGTCTCAGTCTGAGTCTTGTTTTTCAACATCCTATCAATTTCTTGAGGATGCATTTTTTATGACTCTGAATTCCTTCTTCTCTTTTGTTTTGAGTAGGCGACCAAAAACCAATGATGGATGTGGCTCTCATTTCAAACATGGATCCAGTTAACATTGACCTGAGTTCTTCAGATAAGCCAGTTCCCGTTAATCCACAGAAGCCAAGAAAGAAAACAATGACATCGGTTTTTTTGAAGTTCTTTGAGACAGCCGCCGATGGGAAGACTCGGAAATGCAAGTTTTGTGGACAGAGTTATTCTATAGCAACTGCCACAGGTAAACTGTCTGCACCACCTTTTGCGGTTGATGCATTTCCTATCCAATAGGGCTCATACTTATTAAGACACAGTGGAGAAAGAGAAAGTGAAAATTTGTTCTGAGATGTAGATATTTGAATGTCTCTTTCTCTAAATAAATAGATTTCTGTCCCCCAATGTATTTTTATTTCTTCTTTAGATAGTCTTAAATTGCAGCTTAAGTTGACCATAATCCTTATGGGCATATAGCTTTAAAACCTGATAAATGCTTATGAAACTTTGTTGTTTAAATATCTCAAGCTTTTGATTTCAATATTTCATAAATATGCTTTGCTTTTTTCATATATACATTCACTAAAATATCCTTTATTCATGAAGGCAATTTGGGACGGCATCTTGCTAATCGCCATCCAGGTTATGATAAGTCAACGGGAGAGGCTGTCAATAATGTGGCACCCCGGCCCACGGCTGTGGCCAAGAAGTCTCAGCCTCAAACTCAGCCTCAGCCTCAACCTCAACCTCAGCCTCAGCCTCAGCCTCAGTCTCAGTCTCAGCCTCAAGTAAAAGCAAACCGGGTGGATTATGATCATCTAAACTGGTTGCTGATTCGGTGGCTCGTTTTAGCTTCTCTCCCTCCTTCAACTCTGGAAGAAAAATGGCTTGTAAATTCCTACAAGTTTCTAAATCCATCTATACAGCTCTGGTCAGGTGACAAGTACAAGAATGTGCTGGGAGAAGTTTTTAGAAGCATGAAGGAAGATGTGAAAACGATGTTAGAACATGTTTCTTCCAAGTTCTCCATTACTCTTGACTTTTGGACTTCTTTTGAACAGATCTTCTATATGAGTGTAACATGTCATTGGATTGATGAAAACTGGTGTTTCCAGAAACTGCTTCTTGATATCTCGTACATACCCTATCCATATGGTGGTGCAGAGATTTATCGATCGCTTATAAAGGTTCTTAAATTCTACAATATTGAAAACAGAATCATGTCTTGCACCCATGATAACAGTCAAGGTGCAATGCAGGCCTGCCATACATTGAAAGAGAACTTGGATGGTCAGAAAATAGGGCCATTCTGTTATATTCCATGTGCTGCTCGAACTTTGAATTCAATAATAGATGATGGATTGAAATCTGCAAAAAAAGCCATTTCTAAGATCCGTGAGTTTGTAATGGAGTTAAATGCTTCATCAGTGATCTCTGAAGATTTTGTTCAACTGACGGCAGCATATCAAGAAGGTACTTGGAAATTTCCTCTTGATTTTACGACAAGGTGGAGTGGAAACTACCAGATGCTTGATCTTGTGTGCAAGGTACCATGTTATATTTTATAACCGCTTTAAATGAAAATAAGAATCTTGATCTTGGTAGTATTATATTTTAAATGAATTTGCCTGTGTGTTACTCTTGATTTGTTTGCGGCATCTGAAAAATGTTTGAATCAATGTTGTGCAATATGATGGATGGCTTCAAAACTAAAACTATGTTGATTTTATTTTGCAGGCAGGTAAATCAATGGGAGATGTTATCGGTAAATATGACGAAATTCTAGATAGCAGAATGCTTCTGAGCTCCGCGGACAAGAGTTTGGTTAACATCATGCATCAGTATCTTGAACCATTCTACAAGACCACAAACAACATATGCACCACTAAGGTTCCAACAGTGGGGCTTGTCCTTTTCTTCATGGATCATATATTAGAAACAAGTGCTACGTCCAGCGAATCGCGACACAGCCCGGAATGGCTAAAATCTGCTGCAGAAGGAATGACAGAAAAAGCCAGAAATTATATTAGTCAGGTTTCTAACATGTTTACATATATGACAGCGATCCTAGATCCTAGAATCAAGGGAGAGCTGATCCCAGAGGGTTTAACCTCGGAAAATTTTCTGGATGAAGCGAGAACACACTTCATGAGAAACTATTCTACCAGTCATTTTCCATCCATGAGTTCTGGTTACAATGCACAAGAAACGGAAGATGGAGGAAGCGTCTCTTTTGCGGAGGAAATAGCTCGCAAGAAACGCCGAGCAAGCATGAACTCTGCCACAGACGAGCTTACACAGTACCTGGCGGAGGCTCCAGCCCCGATACCAACAGATGTCTTGGAGTGGTGGAAGGTTAATAGCACAAGATATCCTCGGCTATCAGTTATGGCTAGAGATTTCCTTGCTGTGCAAGCAACTTCGGTTGTGCCTGAAGAACTCTTCTGCGGCAAGGGCGACGAAATTGAGAAGCAAAGGTTCTGTCTCGCACATGATAGCGCGCAAGCTATTCTGTGTATCAAGTCGTGGATTCAGGCCGGCATCAAGTTCAAGTTCAAGTCGACGGAGATAGATTATGAGAGGTTGATGGAACTTGCAGCAACATCTGCTGCTGCAACAGATAACAGCCCTGCTAGTTCTGACAAGAAGCAAAAATAAACATGGTCACTTTTAGATTATATCTTGATTTGGGACCAAAGAATGTTTTGAAAACTTATTGTTGTATGTATTAGTGTAATGTATTATTTTGTACAGTTGAATTCTCTTAGTAACTTAACCTTGGAAGAAACATGTTCAATAAGCACCTTATCGCAAGCAAGAATTATTTTAGTTTTTCACTTATGAACCTGGCAATATCAGAACAGGAATAACTTCAAGGCAACTTGGCTTATACAACTCTTAACATTTTTGATAGGTCTATAAGTATTTTTTTTTTAATTATGAAAAGTTATAGCATTAATATTTAGTATGATTTTTAAAATTAAATTATAACTTTTTAAAAAGTTATTTAAATATTTATAAAAAAGTTAAAAAAATAGCTTCTTTTATAATAAAAAAGTTTTTTTATTACTTTTAAAATAAGTATTTTTAGGATTAAAAAATTAAATACAAAATAACTTATTTGTATGAGTAAATGATTAAAATGGTTCCTGAAAGATTACGCAATTTGGTCTCCGAAAGAATTTTTTAATTAAATTCATCGCTGAAAGATTTTCAGTTAGTCACGTTAATCCTTCTATCACTTCCCTCGCTAATGGCGTTAACGGAAGTTGACGTGGCACGTTAGGATCCATGTCAGCACACCCCATCCATCCCAGTTGTCTGCCAGTACGATTTTACGAAATTTCGTTAAATTAATCCCTAACTAATAAACCCTAATCCATCATAGTGCATATATGTCCCCTTACGTTGGAGTTAAGTTGTAGAGGTTTAGAGACCAATATTGGAGGTCACTGGCATAATGGGTGGTGAAAATAGAGGTCGTCGTAGAGGTCACTCACTTGGTAACTATGGGTCTAGCTTGTTTATGCGAAGAAAGAGAAAAAATAAAGACCTTATATGTCATTGTGAGCCGAAGACGTTGATTAAGAAATCTTGAACTTTAGAAAATCTAGATAGATTGTTCCATACATGTCCAAGATACCGAATGAGTTGTTCTCATGAATTCTTTTATTTTTAAAATTCTTATTAGTTGTGGGGGTTTTCAATCATAAGATTCCTTAAATTTTTGCAGAAGAGCAGCTATTGCAACTTCTTCAAGTGGGTTGATGAAGATGAATATGGTGAAAAAAATGAAGATGCAGAAGTAGAGAGTAATCATGATAAGTAGAAAGTATACATTACATGGAGAATGAGAAGTTTAGAAGTAGAAGTCAAATTTACAAAAATGTTAATGACCTTTATGTTCATTGGATTGATAATTGTGATTTTAGTTGTGGGATTAATTTGCACATTTTATATTTTCAAGTGATAGTGCTATTAATTTGTTCTTAGGTATCTAATGTGTTATGAATAAAAACAAATTGATATGTCCTATTGTATTCAATTTAGCAATAAATTGAACAATTTGTTTTCTTAAATTTAATTTTAACAAGATTATCCTTTAAATTGTAATCTGATTAATTAAACTTAAAAGTAGGAGTTGAAATTAACACTTTATGAATCAGTTAAAAATATTACACAATTGTTTGAATCAACAATTTGTTTGATCATAATTGTCTGATTGATATCCAAAAAGTTAACTATATTAACTTAATCAAAAGGCTAAACCCAAAAAAGGGATTTAACAATGAAACCAACCACAATGTTTTTAATAGCAATAAAAGAGCTTTATACAAAAAAATATATCATTAGTCCTAATTATATAATGTTTAGAAATCAACATCAAATAGGTTTATCCTTCTTCCTAAAAGGTTTGAATCTTAGAGTAAGAACAGAAGCATATAGTCTGCAAGTCTTTTGGCAGTGAGAGAGTGAGTGATGTGGCTCAGTACTTGGGGTAGTAGGAGCAGTATCAAATGGAGGGGCAGAAGTAGTTACAACTACAAGTTGCAGCTGCATTTACCTTGCTTATTCTCTAACCTCCATTTATTTTTTTTACAAGTTCTCTTGTTATGACCAACTTCATTACAGAACATGCACTTGATGGGAGGTCTTTTCATCTACAAAGGAATAAAGATAAAACTTAGCCTAAATTCAAAACGACAAACAACTCTATAATGTACGTTATTTGATTACAAGAGTTTTGACAACAAAAAAAAGTTCAATTCATTAGTAATAGCATACAAGAAAAATTAGCATTTATATTCTCTAAGAGTATTATCTAAAGTAAATTAATTGATGAAGATATTATACATTGTTGTTTCACATGATTGTAACAAAGGATTATTTTTCATGCCAAAGTAAACTTTTTTTGGTTTAGCCCTCTTGCCATGTTAACTTTTGTTAATGGTGTTAACGAGAAAATTGATGAAAAAACTAATATGACTAATTGAAAATTTTGTAGGGATAAATTTGATTAAAATTTTTTTTTCAGAGACCAAATTAGAGATCACATGATCTTTTAGAGACCATTTTGACTAGTTACTCTTATTTATATATTATTTTTAATATAAATATTTTTTAAAAATCATGTCCAAATTAACAATTTTGTTAGGCAGAGAAATAAATGAGTTAAATATTTGGGCAAAAAAAAAGGAAAAGAAACAGTCCTAATTCGAAGCAAGGAAACGAGATCCCCATCCACCCCCACCGAAAAGTGCAAGAAAGAAACCCCACATCGACCGTTCCACGTACCCTTCTTGCATGTCACCAAAATACCACCTTTTCTCTCACACTTGTCTCTCTCACTCTCTCTCTCTCCCTCTACACAACACAACAATACCACTCTTCTCTCTCATTCCTTCACCATCATTCTCAATAACCATGGCTGATAGACTCACCTTCCAAACACCGCTATCACCGCACCATGCGTTCCTCCGAAGGCTCCAAGATCACACTCCCAACTCCACCCAGCTCGCCGGCCTCTTAACCCTTCTCATCACCGGTTCAATCTTGCTCCTCCTCACCGGCCTAACCGTCACCGGAACCATAATCGCCATGATTTTCTTCTCCCCCTTGATAATCATCTCCAGCCCTATTTGGGTCCCAATCGGAACCCTATTTCTTCTCATAACCGCCGCCTTCTTATCCATGTGCGGATTCGGGATCGTTCTCGTCGCCGCCGTGTCTTGGATGTACCGTTACTTCCGGGGAATGCACCCGCCCGGTTCCGACCGGGTCGATTACGCCCGGAGCCGGATCTACGATACGGCCACCCACGTCAAGGACTACGCTAGAGAATACGGTGGCTACTTGCAGAGTAAGGTTAAAGATGCTGCACCCGGTGCTTAGCTTCGCTCTGATCCGTTCATTCAGGACGCGAACCAAACCGGTGTTTGTTTGGACCGATTTGGATCGGGTAATGGTGAACCAGTTTTTATAATTTTTGGTATTGTTATTTGTATGGTGTATAATTATTACTACTCTGTAGGAGTTAATTATTCCCTTCCGCTGTTATTTTATTCTTGCGTTGTTTCATTTCTTCCTTTTTCTTATGGGGGTTTTCGGGTGTGTGTAATTTTGATCAAGACATGAAAATTGCCAATCCATTATCCGATTATGTATTTTTTTTTTCACAAAGAAGAAATGATATCGAATAGCACTGTTCTATTAATTTAGGGGTTTTATTTTTTTCGCGAAGTTTTGGAATAAATATGTTTAATTTTTTTTTTTTGGGAAGTAATGAATTTAATTATAAAACCTTGTTCCTTTCCTCCTTATGTTGATCCATGATAAGTGGAAGCGTGGAACTAATAATGTCCTAGATTAGTGTACACTATGATTTTCTCTTTCTAAATATTAGTGTTTAATCATTTGTTGGATTATTCCAACATATCTTCTCTTAGGAAGAAGGAAATTAGAAAAGAACAGTTTGGAGATATTGTTGGAGGAAACACTCTCAATCATGAAAGAATGGCCGAATGTGCAAGAGAAATAAATCAGTTGACTGAAGCCTATACTATGGAGGAACAATTTTGGAAAGAAAAGTCCAGAGTAAACTGGCTGAGATGGGGGATCAAAATACAGGGTTCTTTCATTTCAAGCATCAAGCAAGAAACAAAAGGAATAAAATTTGGAAATTAGAAGATGAAGATAGACAATATTGGGGCTAGAGCTCAAAGATACTTTGAGAACCTATTCTTAATAGACAATCATATTGATCCAACCGAGGCATTAAGTAGTTTAAGAAGGAAGATCTCAGCCGATACACAGGGGATTACCGAGGCTGATTATTGATGAAGAGATTAAGAAGGCATTGTTTAATCTTGAGGCAGTCTCAGGAGATGAGTATGCAGAGCCGCCAAGAGTTTTTTTGGGAGGTAATGAAATTCTCAAAAGTTTCAATCATATATAAATCTATTAAGGAAAAGTTTAGGGGCCAGTAGTTTTATTGAATTTTGGCCAGCATGTAATCAGCAGAGAAAGGTGAGTCATTGGATGAAATCTCACACCAATCTCACACCATCAAATCATCATTGATGGCTAGTTGATGACTAACAATCACAAAAATTGCTGGCCCCCTAGCATTGCTCATCTATTAATCCTCAAAGTGAATAATGCCATGACAATGTCTCAGATAAGGCCTATTAGTCTAGCCACAATTTTTTTATAAAATTATCTCTAAGATTTTTGTTCATAAGATGCAACTTCTTATGAACAAAATTATTAGTGATAATCAGAATGTTTATTTGTGGTAGACTGATTATCGACAATGTTTTGGTAGCATATGGATGCATTCAGTTGTTGAAGAATAAAAGCTATGGAGATAATGATTTAGCCCTAAAATTTGACATGAGTAAGGCATATGATTGGGGTGGAGTAGGGTTTTATATGGATATTGGAGAAATTAGAGTTCTGGGCTAGATGGATAGGAATGTGTATCTACTATCTCTTTTTCTATCATTGTAGAAGGTTCACTTTTTGGTTTTTTTCTTTCAAGCCAACTAGAAGGTTTCATTAAGGAGATTCCTTTTTTCCTTTCCTTTTTCTTAGGGTCTTTTCTATTTGTTCCACAAGGGAGAATAAAATAACGGGTAAATGACATTCATAAACTAAATACATTTCAATTTTATATAAATTTCTTAAAAATAAAAAACGTTATGTGAATGTCTCTGTGCATATTTCTATTTAAATTGAATTCATTGAATTTGAATTAGATTTTGTAGTACTAAATCAAATCAATATGATTCGAATTAGTCATTATAATATTAAATTGAATTTAGTTGATTTGATTTACTACTAGTACACTAAATATATATAAATCGAATCTAGTTGATATAATTTACTACTGCATAGCACATATATAGTAAATCCTAAACTTTAAACCAATAGTAAATTGAATCAGCTTGATTCGATTTACTACTTGGACAGATTATTGACATTTATTATTTTTAAGTTAATTGTGTATTAACTTTAAAATATAAATGTCAATAAGAAAATATTCCTATTTGAATTCAAATAAAATATCAAAAAAATCAAAACGAATAAGAATAAAAATTTAACTTTTGTGGTTTAGTTCAAATTACAAAAAATCTGCATTTTTATAAATTTATGAATTTAAAACAGAATAATAAACGATTTTTAAAAATTTATTAAAAATTATCTTTTAACTCATTAGCATCTAAAAAATCATTACCGAGATTTTTCATATTGAAAAATTTAATATAAAGTATAGCTCTTCAAAATGGCATAGGAGTTAAAACTTGAATTTTTTCAGAGTCAAAGATAACAGATAGTTATACATTATAAAATGACCAACTATAATTATATAATATGTAACTTGAGAAATAATAGTTATACATTATAAAACACTTTCAATAATTGATATAATATTTTAATTATTTCTCAAGTTACATATTGTATAAATAATTAAATATAATTGGTCATTTTATAATGGATAAAATCTGTTACTTCTGATTTTGGAAAATTTAAGTTTTAACTCCTATGTCACATTGGAGGGTTATGCTTTATATTAATTTTTTTACCTCAAAAGTCCCGATAATGATTCTTTAGATGCTAATGAGTCAAATGATGATTTTTAATAAATTTTTAGAAATCGTTTGTTATTCCGTTTTAAATTCACAAGTTTATAAAAATGCATATTTTCTTAAATTTGAACTAAAATACAAAAGTTGAATTTTTATTTTTATTCGTTTTGATTTTTTTAATATTTTATTTGAATTCAAACAGGGCATTTTTTATTGACATTTGTGTTTTAAAGTTATTAATTTAAAAGTAGTAAATATCAATAATCTGTATATGTAGCTAGTAAATCGAATCAAGCTGATTTGATTTAGTATTATAAAGGCTAATTCAAATTCAATAAATTTGATTATATAGATACATGAAACATTACTAATTTAAATCATATTGATTTGATTTAGTACTATAAAATTTAATCCGAATTCAATAAATAAAAATATGCATGGAAACATTTATGTAATATTTTTTGTTTTGAAAAATTGATGTAAAATTGAAATGTGTTTGATTTATGAATTTATTTATCCTAAAATAACATTTTCCTAGGAATTTCAGCAGAACAATAGATGTCCATCCATCAATCATATTTTATTTGCGGACAACTACTATTTTGCAAGACAAACTAACAAAGTTGCCTACTATTTTTCAAGGCAAACTAATAAAGTTGCAACAATTCAGTGCTTATTCTAGAGATATACAATAATAAACTTAGCGTGCAACAATTCACGACTTATTCTAGAGATATATAGTAAACTTAGTGGGCAACTAGTTAATTTGAAATAAAGTTGCGAGAATTCAGACTAGTTAATTTGAAATAAAGTTATGAGAATGGGATCAGTTAATAAATTGGTAAAATGCTTAGTTTAATAGTCTAATTGGAGTTTAACCGATTTAATTAAATATTAAATAAAATTATTAAAAATTTAATATATAATTTTAAATATTTAAATTTAATAAATTTTAACCTAATAAAATTTTACAATTTCATCTAATAAATTATTCATAATTTACCAACAAAAGTTATAAACAATTTAAAATATCAAAATTTATACCTAAATAGATTTCAACTTAAAACATCAAAATTTATACCTAAATTAAATTAAATCGTATGTAAATGACAAACATAATGTTCAACAAATAGCCAAACAAATTTAACCATCAGAAAATCAACAACTCAGAATAACCAAACATCAACAAAATCATTATAATTAACTCAACAACTCAAAATTAAACCCAACTCACAATTAAACCTAACTCAGCAACTAGGGATGACAACGGGTCCCCATGGAGGCGGGAACATGCCCCATCCCTCGTCTCCATTATCGGTTCCCGTTCCCATCCCGTCCCCGCGACGGGTAATGGGACCCCGTATCTGCCGGGGACTCGAGTATCCATGGATATCCACGAATTAAAAAAAAAAGGAACAAATTGAAAAAAATAGAAATTACTAAAATTGAAAGTAAATCACAGAGACAATGAGACATATATATGAGATATAAATCACAAAAATTGCAAAATATTACAGATATGACAAAAATCAAATTAACAAATGCTTCAAGGTAAATCACAAAAATTACAGAAAATCACAAAAAATTACATGAATCACACATCTTACAGAAATTAAATTTTTTTTAAGTTAAATGAAAATCATAGGGGACGAATAAGAACAACGCTCACTGAATGACAAAGAAGAAGAATGATGAAGACGGTGGCGCTCCTACTGCGATGAAGACGGCAACGG